>NW_022196896.1:40144387-40168895 GCF_008632895.1 Mastomys coucha
TGTCAATAGGACAAAATGGCAACCAACAAATTGGGAAAAGATCTTTACCAGTCCTATATCTGATAGAGAGCTAATATAGATATTACAAAGAACTCAAGAAGTTAGACTCTGGAGAACCAAATAACCCTATTAAAAATGGGGTACAGAGCTAAACAAAGAATTCTCATCTGAGGAATACTGAATGGCTGAGAAGCATCTAAAGAAATGTTCAACATCCTTAGTCGTCAGGGAAATGCAAATCAGAACAACCCTGAGATTTTACCTCATACCAGCCAGAATAGCTAAAATCAAAAACTCAGGTGACAGCAGATGCTAGTGAGGATGTAGAGAAAGAGGAATACTCCTTCATTGCTGGTGGGATTGCTAGCTGGTACAACCACTCTGGAAATCAGTTTGGCGGTTCCTCAGAAAACTGGACATAGTACTACCAGAGGACCCAGCTATACCACTCCTGGGCATATACCCAGAAGATGCTCCAATATGTAATAAGGACACATGCTCCACTATGTTCACAGCAGCCTTATTTATAATAGCCGGAAACTGGAATCAACCCAGATGTCCCTCAACAGAGGAATGGATACAGAAAATGTGGTACATCTATACAACAGAGTACTACTCAGCTATTAAAAACAATGAATTTATGAATTTCTTAAGGAAATTAATGGATCTGGAGAATATCATCTTGAGTGAGGTTACCCAATCACAAAAGAACACACATGGTATGCACTCTCTGATAAGTGGATATTAGCCTAGAAGATCAGAATACACAAAGTACAATCCACAAACCACAAAAAACTCAAGAAGAAGGAAGACCAAAGTGTGGATACTTCATTCCTTCTTAAAAGGGGGAACAAAATACCCATGGAAGGAGCTGCAGGGACAAACTAAACTGTGGAGCAGAGACTGAAGGAAGGACAATCCAGAGACTGCTCCACCTGGGAATCCTTCCCATATTCAATCATCAAATCCAGACACTATTGTGGATGCCACCAAGTGCTGGCTGACAGTAGGCTGATATAGCTGTCTCCTGAGAGGCTCTGACAGTACCTGACTAATATAGAAGTAGAGGCTCACAGCCATACATTTGACTGAGTACAGGGTCCCCCATGAAGTAGTCAGAGAAAGAACCTAAGGAGCTGAAAGGGTTTGCAGCCCCTTAGGAGGAACAACAATATGAACTAACTAGTACCCTCAGAGCTCCCAGGGACCAAACCACCAACCAAAGAGTACACATGGTGGGACTCATGGCTCCAGCTGCATATGTAGCTGAGGATGGCCTAGTAGGTCATCAATGGGAGGAGAGGCCCTTGGCCCTGTGAAGGTTCTATGCCCCAGTGTAAGGGAATGCCAGGGAGTGGGCGAGGGTGGGTTGGTGAGCAGGGGGAGGGAGGAGGGAACAGGGTTTTTGTTTTGTTTTGTTTTTGTTTTTGTTTTATTTTTATTTTGTTTTTTTCTTTTTTTGGAGGTGAAACTGGTTAAAGAGATATCATATGACATGTAAATAAAGAAAATATCTAATAAAAGAAAAAAATATCTAGAAGGTGTGGCTTTGTTGAAAGAGGTATCTTACTTAGGGGGTATGGTATGGGGGAAGTGGTGCTTTGAGGTTTCAAAAGCCATACAATTCCTGGTTAACTCTGTCTCTCTCTGCTTCATGCTTATGAATTGAATGCAAACTCTCAGTACTGCTCCAGTGTGTCATGCCTGCCTGCCTGCCTGCCTGCTGCTACACTCCCTGCCTGTCTGATATTGGATTCGTACTCCTATAGAACCATGATCCCTAATACATGCTTTCTTTCATAAATTGCCTTAGTTATGGTGTCTTATCATGCCAATAGAAAATAACACACAGGATGGACACAGACACACAGACGCACTGACACACATTAAAAAACATACACATATAAATGGATTATCTTGTAGGGTTATGGAGTTCCGAGTGTGGCTCAGGGAGGCAGGACATGGGAAGTCGACTGTTCTTACCCCACACTGTTGTCAGGCAGGTGCTGGGCTGTAGGGAAGCCCTGGGACACTACTCTAGGGGTGGGGAAGTGCAGTCTGAGGCATGGGACAGCTGGAGCTGGTTCAGGGGTCCCCCGGCCATCTGGTTCTCTGACTCTTGGACATCCAGGCATTGCTGGGAATCTCGGAAGAGCTGAAGAACAGAACAGAGTGGGGGTCCACAGGCTGAATCTAGCTCAGAACCTGATGAAAAGAGGCGGTCCATGGTTTTAAGACATTTATTGTCATCATGGAAAGTGGATGAGTAAAACCATACACCACTTCTCAGGGAGGTTAAATACCTTTTGCAGGGACGAGTGTCTGGGAAGGAAAGCTTATTGGCTAAGCCCTCCAGGCCTTTGGGTACCTCATTAAAGTGGAGATCTGTCTTGAGCCTATGTGACCTGTGGCCACGCCCTCTACATGTGGAGGGCCTTGGGGCGTTGCCCTTACGTGACTGATGGCCACATATCTACGGTGGGCTGCGGCAAGTGACAGGGGCCTGGTTCCTGGGAACACGCAAAGTGCCTCCTGCCCCTTCAGGGTTTCTGGAGTTTCAAACCTTAGTTCAGCCAGGATGTAGCCTTTTCATGTTCCCATATTATCTGACAATTTGTATGATTAAATTGTCTCTGATACTTTTATCAATGTATTGTGGAGGGCTCTTCTACCATATACTTAGTATTAATAGCAAATAAAATCTTATGTCTGTGTTTTTACACATTAGTTTGACTTAAAACTTATCTTAATCTCCATAAATTCTTCTACATTATATTTATGATGTATTGAATTTTGATAATAGAAGAAATTTTATTATTTTCCAAGAGGTTTACCAATTCAAATTTTTTTATATTATTAGAATTATATTTGTTATATGAAAATTAATATCTTTGATTTATAAAAATTACCATTGTAATGCCAGGATAAT
The DNA here is from genome assembly GCF_008632895.1 of Mastomys coucha. Lineage (NCBI taxonomy): Eukaryota > Metazoa > Chordata > Mammalia > Rodentia > Muridae > Mastomys > Mastomys coucha. The sequence continues at coordinate 40,147,317 of NW_022196896.1, forward strand.
ATCTCTAGGAATGTTTTACTGCTTAAAACTGCTGGCAACTCACATTCCCCATGACACTGTATTTAACAGTGAATTCTGAGACATCTAATATAAATCTTTTCTTTCCTTTCACTCGTGAACAATTTCTCCCTAGTAATTCAATAAGGATAATGTTAAGAAAACTGACCATTTAAATGGAATTCTTGCTTTGAGACTTGGATTTTCTTGGGTAACTTTGTTGTCTTCCTGCCTTACCATGAAGCTCAGCAAGGTGCACAAAAGGGGCCCATATTGCTGGAGATAGTCTATGCCAAGGGCATTGTGTTTTCTCACTAATACAAAATATATACTTTCCATGAAAAGGCAAACCCTTCATTTGAAAAGGTTAAATCATCTAATTCTTACAATAGTATTCCAGTGAGTTAAATTTAGAATGCTGATGGGAAACAATCTGGCAAAAGGTTTATAGCAAAAGTTTAGTGACATGGAATGCTGGCACCATGCATTTTCACTCTTTAATAACGTTATCTCCTTCAGTGTAGGATTGACTAAGATCTAGCTTAGTGCCACTGTGGCCATTTGAAATATCTCTGTAAATTGTCTTCTTGCCAGAACTAGAGACTTTGTAGATGGCGACACATTTTCCAAGGTTGTGCAAGAAATGAGGATGTTTCTTTTAATGCCCTGTAATGCTTCACGTTGGCCCTCTTTCCATATTCCCTTGGAATTTCAGCTTTTTCTTATTTGTGACTGTTGCCCCAGAGAAGGAGTTCTTGGCATTCCAGAAATAGCACTTAGTTTTATACCACTGTCTTTCTGTGAATCATGACAAGGGTGAGGTCTAGGGAAAGACACTATCATACTGTCTTCATTCACCCATGCACTGTTTCTTGTCAGTATTCCAAGATTCATTCACCACCACCTCAGAGGGGAATTCTAATTGTAGGGAGGACTTTAATTTAGTATATAGCTTTAATGTATGCTTATATCTTATCTTATGTAGAAACCTGTTTTTATATTTTTACATAATTTATTTTGACTATATAGACATGGATCCATCTCCATATCCTTGCACTTCTTACTAAAAACCAAAACAGAACCCCCCCAAACCCACAACACCCTGGAAGTGTCTTCTGACTGCCTAAACACCCATTCCTCTTTCCTTTAGTGATGAACACTTTCACCTCTTTGCAAGACTTAAATATATGAAGGCCATATCTCATTTTGCAGATTTCCTTGTAGATAAGAAAGAGAAGGGATTTTTTTTTTTCTTTTAGGTTGTGTCAGGGTATTGTGAATAGAAGTGACAATAGGTAGTTTATAAATATATAGTGAGTGGTGGGAAAGTCTGTTTTTTCCTTTTCTTTCTAATTTCTTCCTGGCTGCTGTGAGGATGTGGTGACAGGCATTGAGGCAGCCACTTTATACCATGAAATGTAAGACACATGTTGGGAATGGCAGAGGAAGAGAATAGAAGTTGACCATTTCATGGCCAGCTCATTTGTGTCAGATGAAATGAATCAGTATTTCTGTAACAAATGTGAAATCATCACATTTGGATTGTGAGTTTTCCTTCAGTTGTTAAGATCATCTCTGAATTGATCCAACTTAATGTATTTTCTAATTCTTGTTTAATTGACTTTTTAAAAATTCTTCTCTCATACACTACATCCTGACTGAATTCTCCCTCCATCCTCTCCTGCCAATCTTACCTCCTACCTCATCTGTCCTCCGGATCCACTCTTCCATTTCCGATTAGAAAAGAGGAGGCTGTTCAGGGCATCAAGCAAACATGACATACTTGAATGTGTTTATCATCATAATATTTTTAGTTTATTTTTAATTTGAATTATCTTCTTTAGTTCAGTCCTGGTTTTCATGGATTATACCCAAACTGAATGTTTAAATATTTTTCTATAGATGTACTTTTGGGATTTATCTTAAGAAAAAGAATAGTGCTTAAATTATAAAGTTTGTATATAATTTTTTTCTTCATTGCTGTGTTTATTGTGTATATTTGGAAGGATATTTTTTTCAGCTGCTTTGACCTAGACCAAATACCATCAGGTTGAACAGTGCAAGGGTGCTTGAGAATGGGAAAGCCACATGTTGTTGTTATGGCCATTGCATCCTTTGAGGTCTGGCCTGGTCTGCAGCCTTTGAGGTCTGGCGCCTAGTGGTGGTCCAGTAGCATAACATGCTCAGTTACACCAAATTACTCAGAGATCTTGGTTCTCTCTGTCTTACTGCTCTGCTAGTTCCCAAGGACTAGTGCAGCCACAGTGTAGGATGTGAACCCAACATCTCTGTTCACATGGTTTCTCCAGGTGGTTACAATATAGAGAAAGGGTGGGGGAAGCAGAACACTGGGTTTTGGTATCATGTACATAGTTGATGTTGTCTTGTCAAGAGCCCTTTCACATCCTGACAGTCAGAGGATGGAAGGTGGGAGACAAAGTGGAGGGCACAAGCTCTCTCTAAGGATGTGACCCAGAAAACACACTTGTCACTTTGACTGTTGTCCTGTGTCCAATAACATGACCAAAGCAGCTCTGAGGGAAACAGGAAAATATGTTGAGTAATCAGATAGCCTTGTGCCCTGCTAGAATCTTGAAGAGTCTGCACTAAAGAAGGAGACAGAGAATAAATACAGAGGGGAGCATTTGGTGCCTAGTGACAGTTTAGTCTCAGACCCTTAGAAAATGGTTAATTTTTAAGCTTGGATTTCTATACTCTAAAAATTTCCTGTGAGAATATAATTATTTCTCGCCTCTCTTCTGCCACACACAGACATTTATTTAATATTTATTTCTTATCTAAGGATTTTCATCAGTTTGCTTTATGTGATGGCTACTCTTTATTCAACTTGATACACTTGGGAAGAGGGATTTGCGATGGAAACTGGTCTGTGGGTATGTCCTATACTTAATTGATAGAGAAAGACCTAACCTACTATTGTGTAGTATATCCCCAGGCAGGCTAGCCTAGGCTGTATTAAGAAGTGAGCTGAACCATATTCTAGGGAATGGACCAATTAGTGACAATCCTCCTTGGTTTCTGCTTCAGGTTCTTGCCTAGTGTTCCTTCTGTGATGGCCTGCAACTTGTAAGCTAAGTAAATTCTTTTCTCCCTCAGTTAATGTGGTCATGGAAGTTTATCACAGCAACACAAACCAAATGAGAAACCTCCATGGGAAAACCTTAGGACATTTGGAGAATTTTTGTAATTCTTAGAATGTTCTGGCATCTCCAGAGAATATGACCCAGGATAGTCATCATCAGGTTTTATATGTTTGTTGTGTGTCCTGTATTGCAATTCACAACATGCATAAATATTAGTAAATAGTAAATGGATGCCTGTGTGAGTGACATAGAGAGAAATATTTAATTTTCACAGTAACTTCTTAGAGTGTAGAAATTCAAGAATTAAAAACCAGAGAATTTTTAGGGGTCCAAAGAGAATTCTAAATAGATCCTCTATGTGGTTGTTCCAGAGCATTTTGCGTATGATCTCCAGGTTTTTCTGATTTGTTGGAAAGGCTTGAGTATCTGGAGCAGGAAAAGGAGGGCAGATGTCAGGACGAAGGACAGAACTTGTTGACTTGGGAAGTGCAGAGGTGATTGAAAAGGGAAGGATTGAGGATGGTTTATCTCAGGTAAACCCTCAGGAGCAAGCAGTGGCAGCAGCTCCTGGTCTGCCTGAGACTGTCAGGGCCAGGCAGCCACCCAGTTGTGATCCTGAAGTCAGCGTGTGCTGGCCTCATGAAAACAAGAAGGCATGGTGGGCCTTCTAAAAATAGATGATCTTGGTTCTCCTGTTGAATATCTGTTAATACACATCATGAAGACTGCTGATTTCTGTTTATCTTAGGTCAAGTTTAGATCTCTGTGTATTTAGTGTTTCTTAACAGGGTTGAATCTTTAGTTTTGGTTTAAATATAATTCTTGTCTTTAGCCTACATGTAATTAAATCATGAAGTAAGATTAGTATATATATTCTTGTGAGCACTGTACTTGATCAATATTCCATATGTTGCTTTAGCAGAAATATAGAAAGTAATTTAAATATAAAGGTCATTGTTAAGATGACCATTATGTCCAAAAGTGTCCTTTATGCCAGGTAGCCTGATTTCTTGATAGGCTGGACAAGGGGAAAGTAATTGGCATTGTAGCCATAGAATGAAGCTTGATAAACAGGTCAGCTAAGACTATTTCTTTAGTTTCTAGTCAAAAGTAACATAAGTATATAGTCAGAATGTCTGAAAGGTATTGAGAAATGGGTGAGCATAGCTTCTGTTATTACACAAGAAGCTGATGTTTCCTCTGTATAAATAGAAGCATTTCTATATGGTGAAATTAAGATATTTAAAATATTATATGTATTATGTATGTATGCGTATCAGAATGCTCATGCTATGAGACATATGTGGAGCTCAAAGGACAACTTTTGGTAAGAAGTTCTCTCCCTCCATTCTGCTGGTCTGGGAGCAAAGCTCAGACATTTGGATTTGGAGAGAAGGGCCATCTCATCAGCCCAGTATAGTGAATCTGTGAAGATAGCAGATTGTCCCAGTTACCTTTAGGTTGCCATGAGGAGACACCATGACCAAGGCAACTTACGAGAGAAAGAAATTTTTTTTTTAACTTTTATTGCATTATGATGAGAAAAGTTACATGATTTCAATATATCTGAATTTGTTAACATTTAAAAACATATATTAAGTAAATAAACTTAAATCACATTCTTGTTTCCCTTTTGAACCCCAACTCCTCCCAGAGATCCCCCTTCAATACCTACAATATCTTTTTTGTCATATTCCTTAAAATTTATAAAATATTATAACAATAAAAATAAGTATTATAAAAGTTGTTTGATATAAAACAACAATTTAACAGTCTTATGTAGATGCTTGTCTACAGCAATAGTGAAAATACATTTTTCTCAATATAAATTTTAAATAACTCCAAACATATTAACTGTATATTTCAAAATAATACATCACTACTAGTATTTTCTTAAATGAACATAAATATATAAAGTCTTTTTGTTTGTTTGTTTTGTATTTAGTAGAGTTTAAAAATCTTGGCTCTTACTGTGGTACAACTCAAAATAAGAACAACTTTTAGACATTGGGTTTCATTGTAATAAGGTTGTATTTCAATGACCCTCACATCACCAAAGGATTTTATCTCCATCGTAGCTAAGCTGAGAGTTGATAGTTCTGCTGCACCAAGGAATGAATTGTAGGCATGATTTTTGGATACAGACTTCCTGCTATGGTCAAAGCTATTTGACTTGAGTGAGTGACTTCATTCTCAGCCCACAGAGAACAGGTTACATTCATTTAAGAAATGGTATAGGTATTAAGATGGTCTATCCATAAAGTCATTCGCCCACTGTTTCAATGAACAATGGTTCTGCTTGGAGGGTGGCACAGACATTAGGTGAGGGAAGGATTTGGTTCATTAGCTGTGATAATTTGGAAAAGCATTAATCTCAGAGAAAGAGTAACTTATAAAGTCCTCTTCTTCAAACTTGATATAAGACTTACAAACATCAAGCAAAGCATTCAGTCTCACTTTGTTGTTCTCTCTCCTACAAGCCACTTCCCTAGTTAATTGTCTATGTTTCTTTTGGGTATATAAATACTTTTGAAATATATAAGCTGTTCTGAAAACCATAGTATAGTGTAAAAACATGAGATAAACAATACTACTAATAGAGAGGCTGAGATAGGAGAAGCAAGATTTCAAGACCCTTATGTTGTACACAGCAAGATACTGTCACAACAAGCTAAAAGTGTATATAGATTGTACAACATTGGACCTATTTCTACAATTACCAAATTAGAGAGACCATTGGATGATAATCAACAAATTTCTAATTCCTCATATCTTTGGATTTCAATCAATTAGAATATGTTGGTAATGTTAATTTTCATATTAAGATATTAAGAAAAAGTAATTGTCACTTCATGTTGTTTTTGTTATAAAAGGTGGAATTAGGTTTGTGTGGGTTTGTTGAAAGATTACCTCTTGCTTCTTCTAGTGTGTAGTTTTGCTCCTTATGTTGATGTATTTCATCTGTTATCCTTTGTAGGGCTGGATTTGTGGAAAGATATTATGTAAATTGTTTTGTCATGGAATATCTTGTTTTCTCCATCTATGGTAATTGAGAGTTTTGCTGGATATAGTAATCTGGGCTGGCATTTGTGTTCTTGTAGGGTCTGTATGACATCTGCCCAGGATCTTCTAGCTTTCATAGTTTCTGGTGAGAAGTCTGGTGTAATTCTGGTAGGCCTGCCTTTATATGTTACTTGACCTTTCTCCCTTACTGCTTTGAAAATTCTTTCTTTGTTTAGTGCATTTGGTGTTTTTATTATTATGTGACAGGAGGAATTTCTTTTATGATCCAGTCTATTTGGAGTTCTGTAGTCTTCTTGCATGTTCATGGGCATCTCTTTCCTTAGTTTAGGGAAGTTTTCTTCTATAATTTTGTTAAAGATATTTCCTGGCCCATTACCTTGGGAGTCTTCACTCTCTTCTATACCTATTATCCTTACGTTTGGTGTTCTCATTGCATCCTGGATTTCCTGGATGTTCTGGGTTAGGATCTTTTTGCTTTTTGCATTTTCTTTGACTGTTGTGTCAATGTTTTCTATGGTGTCTTCTGCCCCTGAGATCTCTCTTCTATCTCTTGTATTCTGTTGGTGATGCTTGCATCTATGACTCCTGATTTCTTTCCTAGGTTTTGTATCTCCAGGGTTGTCTCTCTTTCTGATTTCTTTATTGTTTCTATTTCCATTTTTAGATTATGGATGGTTTTGATCATTTCCTTCACCTGTTTCATTGTGTTTTCCTGTAGTTCTTTAAGGGAATTTTGTGTTTCCTCTTGAAGGGCTTCTATCTGTTTACCTATGTTCTCCTATATTTCTTTGAAGGAGTTATTTATGTCTTTCTTAATGTCCTGTATCATCATCATGAGAAGTGATTTTATATCTGAATCTTGCTTTTCCCTTGTGATGGTGTGTCCAGGACTTGCTATCGTGGGAGAATTGTGTTTTGATAATGCCTAGTAACCTTGGTTTGTGTTGCTTATATGTTTATGCTTGCCCTGCACCATCTGGTTATCTCTAGTGCTACCTGCCCTTGCTAAATCTGACTAGAACCTCTCCTTCCTGTGATCCTGGTTGTGCCAGCACTCCTCAGAGTAAATCTGTTTCTGGGATCCTGTGATTCTGGGATCCTGTGATCCTGGACTTGTTAGAGTGCCTGGGAGTGGAGCTTCCTCTGGATGTTGTGGGACTGGCTGAGGAGTTTGCACCCAAGGTCTGCTCAGGACACCAGCCAAGAGAGACTGGAAGGAACCAGAACCACTGGGCTGGCGGAGTTCCTGTGTGCCTGGTCCAGCTGGTCCCAGTTACTCCTGGTATTTGGACAGATGGTGGGTCCTCCTCACCTCTGATCCTGGGCATGTCAGAGTGCCTGGTAGTGGAGCTTCCTCTGGGTGTTGTGGGACTGGCTGTGGAGCTTGCACCCAAGGTCTGCTCAGGACACTGAAAGAAAACATTTAATAGGTGTTTGCATACAATTTAAGAAGGTTAGTTCATGATCATTATGAAGGGAAACAGCATGCAGGCAGGCCAACAAGGCACTGGAGAAGTAGCTGAGAACTTACATTTTATCCACAAGCAACAGGTAGAGATGGAGAGAGACTGGACCTGACATAGGCTTTTGAAACCTCAAAGGCCACCCTTAGTGACACATCTCTTTCAACAAGGCCATACCTCCTACTGCTTTCTAAATAGCCTACCAACTGGGAACAAAATATTCAAATATGTGAGTCTATGGACTATTCTTATTCAAACCTTCACATAGAGATTTAATATTCTTTCAAATGGTGCTAGTGGCAGGCAAGAGCTCTACTCCTTAGCTGTGGGATTTAAGACTTTTAACTTGTTTTTCCATAAGGTTGAGGCAGGTGTAAGGAACATGGTCATTGGGATAGTAAACAGTTCAGAATTTAGTACTTTGATGTTTAAACTTAGTTTAGAACATACATTTCTGTAATTTGGGTATTTGGGTGAGATTGAGGTTTCTTGGCATTTTTGGAAATATATGAAAACCTTCACTAAGAGATGTAAAACGTCAGCTAGTATGCATGGGTGCTTTTATTAAAACAAGAAAAAGCCTGTTTATTGGACTTAAAAAATGCACACATACTTACTATTTTGTACTATGTTTTTCCTACAAATATTTCTTATCTAGACTGTCAGAATTCAAGAGTGTAAGTCCTTTATGATAGTCTATATTTTTGTTTGACTATAACTTGTAGTAAAGTTTACAGTAAGTTTAAAAATAAATATATGAAACTTTAAAAAATCTATTTAAAAAAAAGCCATAAAATGAAACCAGAATGATGTATTGTTGTTGGTATTGTTCATGTCCAAATTAACTCTATTGGTTTATGGGGGTGGATTTCATTTTCAGTATTTCATAGTTTATAGTAAAGACAATTAAACTAATGACTCTAATATGTTCATAGTATGATTTTTTAATAATTATTTTTAAAAGTTTATGTCCTAGTTTTTTTCTTCCTCCTGTCCTGTTCTGTTCTCTTCTATTCTTTTTCAACAGTCATTAATGTAGATCCAGCTGGTTTTAAACTCTTTATTTGGGGGCTGGAGAGATGGCTCCACAGTTAAGTTCACTGACTGCCCTTCCAGAGAACTGAAATTTAATCCTAGTACCAACATGGCAGCTCAAGCCAGGCAGTGGTAGCATATGCCTTTAATCCCAGCACTTGGGAGGCAGAGACAGGCAGACTTTTGAGTTCAAGGCCAGCCTGATCTACAGAGTGAGTTCCAGGACAGCCAGGACTATGTAGAGAAACCCTGACTCAAAAAACAAAACAAAACAAAACCAGAAACATGGCAGCTCAAATCTGTCTGTAAGGAACATAGTTGCTTATTTCTGTCTGTAAGTCCAGTTGTAGGGAGTCAGATGACCTTCTCCAACCTTTGCCATCACAGTGAGGATATGACATCGAAAAAAAACCCCATGTACATAGTATAATGAAATAATGAATCTTAAAACACAAAACCCTCAACAACCCATTATTCTCATGTCTCAGCCTCCCAAATCCTGGGATTACACATTTGGCATATACTATCCAGCTGGAGCCTGATTCTTAATGTTCTAGAACATATTTATGAGCACAGCAGTAATTCTATTATTGTTGTAGACTTGAAGAACATATGGCTGGCAAGAATGAAACCTTTCTATTTATCCATTACTTTGTATCCTAGCTTAAAGTACCAATGATAAGTAAACTAAAAATTCTTGTTCCATAGAACACTGGAAGAAATAAGATAAATAAATAAAATATATAATATGTTTAGATATTCTAAGTGCCTACAAGAGTAAATCAAACAGAGAAAAGGAATAGAGATAGGTGTATGTTGGGGGGTGTGGTTGATATTTTATGTAAGGCAAGAAGGCATACATTGACTTTTTCTGTCAACCTCTACATATATATGAAAGTAACTTTTCTTTTCCCAACTAACTGTAATAGGCAGTATTCCGGTGAAACATACTACTTTCAGCTCTTAAGTCTTCAGTATGGTTATAAGGCAGATGTGAGATAACCCCAGCCTCACTCCAGCTATCCGGTTAATAGGACAGTCTAAGAAGAGCCTGGTACCTCAGAGCTGTAAGGATGTATGTGGCTAATTCCTTATCAGTCTTTTCTTTCCTTTTCTTTTTCCTTTTCTTCTCTCTTCTCTTCCCTTCTTTTCTTTTTGTAGCTTGGCTTCAGTATAAGGGGCAGATGTATAGTTTTTGGAGGTGTAAACTATAACTATGCTTCCTTACTCTGCTATAGATTTATATCATCAAGGAGCAATGTTTTCTTTGAGACAGAGTCTCACTGTGTAGTCTTGGCTGGCTTTGAACTCGCTGTGCAGACCACTTGAATTGATAGAGATCTGCATGCCTCTACTTTTCTGTTTCCTGAGTGCTAAGACATATCCATCACCACATCTGGCCAAGACCCTCTTTTGTGGACTTCTTTGCTCATCAATGTTCATACCCTAGCAGCTTGATGCCTGGTGGGAACTGAAGACACTGTTCAGATTCTCAGTGGTGTGGGCTCAGTAGTGCATGCCTGGTTGGCTGACAAGCTTCTATGAGGAAGGGATGTCTCTAGCAAAGTGAGTATCTCAGCCTTGAGTGAGTGGGGTGAGGGGGAGGCTTGTCTTGAATGTGCTTCAGAACCTGAAGGCTATTTTATGAACATTACCCAGAATCACCCCCACACAGTCCCACACATGACATGCTTTCACTCTAACTATTTAAGGCTTCTCCCTGATAGGAAATAGGAGGGGAGAGTTTTGCAAGCCCTCCCCTAATTTTTAGGTTGTTGTCTGCTGATAGCACTAAGGAAGTCACTCCCTTGGGATGCAGTCCTCTGGGTCCTATGAACTGCCACTACAAGCAGCTGCCAGAGGGGAGCTGGGGGGAAAGGGTATTTAAGTAGTATGGAGAGCATCCCTTTCCTGCTCAGTGCCCTGGGTCCTTGATTCCTGCTGGATTTTTCAGATGTCGAAAGCTTGGGTGATAGATCAGAAATACTTCTGGAATTAGTTCTGTAAATGACGTCTTGAAAGTGACTTTTGTAGAGCTTTGTGCTTCAGTTCACACAGAAGGATGGGAATAGTTTTATTAGGATCATCATTACCAACTTAAGAATGGGAATTGGTGAGTGATTGTACTGTGACAGAGTTTTTAAATGTATCACTGAGGGGAAGGGGTTCTGCTGTCTGTGCTTTTTTGATAAGGATTTGTTCTTTCCTCTTCCGTTTCTCTCTGAGGAGACCTTCCTATGGCTCATACATCATACAAGTTAAAAGGAAGTGCAAACACAATTAGCCCAGAGAGTTGCAATCCTTTCCAGGCCCTTCTCTTTTGTGCTATTTGTGACTTGTCTGCCTGATTGTTTCAAAGTAAGGAAAAACTTAGGTTTCTTATCTATACTTTATCAAGGAAGCTGATTTTGACTGTGGTGTGAACCTGACAAATGGGGGCTAAATGCAGCCTGACTGCCAGTGTACCAAACTCTTCACAACAAAGAAACCAGTATATACTGGTAGACTTTAAAGGCAATGCTTGCCTAGTGCGACACTGGAGTTTCAGAAATCAGGTATATAGCATCTCTTTAATTCTTTAAGAAAATGTCTAAGCCCATATGTAACTTTGACTTGGAGGCTTTGTGATTTTCTGCTATGTTCCTTAGTGTTCATCTGGGTCATTTGGACTGTCATGTGGTATCACTCCTGCCAGAGTTGGATGACAAGGCTCCTGTGTGATAAAGGCTCATTAGCCATCAGAGCAAACTGCACTGTGCATATGGTCAGGATTATCACAGAGAAGACAGTCTGGGCTAAGGGTTTAGGTCTCAGATTCTAAGATAATATCTGTTCCTGCCTGGGAGTTATGAAGGAACGGGGTTGGTGGTTAACCCAGACTGAGGGCTGAGGTCTATGACTGTCCAGGCAGTGCGACAGATTGGTAGGCTCTCTGCTACCCTTTAGACTTAGGATATATACTTCTTATTGCCCAGCCTGTCTTAGTTTTTTCTGGTTCGCTACCCCTCCCCCAACTCTCCCCTTCTCCCAAAGAGAAGAGCCTGGGTAGACAGTTTTCCTGGAGTGCCTGGGTAGCTTGGAATTGGACTTTAGGCTTGTGAAAAGTCCAAGGGACTTGCTGTCTCTGGAGGATAAGGCTCAGATCTAATACCTGTAACTCATAGAGAGATGCCGTAGGATTGTTGTACTTACTTTCACAGGAGTTTAAAAAGTAATTATTTGAAGGAGTTGTTTTGACCATTTTTTCACCTACGAAGGCTTATTAATATTTTATGATTATTGAATAATTTAGAAGAATATTTACCACCCACAGGACTTCCCTTAATAAATCAAATCTGGTCCCATCTGGAGATGAAGCCATTAGTAAGGCTTGGGGACCTGTCAGGTTGCTTGAAGGCTGCTCATTATTTTGGTCAGCAGGTCTGTTTGGCTCCCACTGTGTACATTTGGGAAGGCCCTTCCTCCAACTCATGTGCACATTCAGGTGTGTACAAGAGGAACAAGCTCAAATAAGAGGACTAGAGCAAAAGTCTCTTGCCTGTCTTTTGAGCTCAATTCTAGTCTTACTCTGTTATTAAAATTTCTGTCATTTAGTTTGTTCAAATTCCAGCACCTTGAATAGTTCCTTCCTTAATTAGCAATACTGTTATTAGGACTTATCTAGTAATTCTGAAATACTACACACACATACAAGCACATACACATGCACACACGCATGCACTTTCACACACACACACACACACACACACACACACACACACACACACACACACACATGAAAATCCATTATTTTCATTTTAGAAGCCCAAAGTTCAAACTCATGTGTTAAATTTGAGAGCACTTGTTGCCACTGTACTTACTGGCTGCTTCCTGAAGCCTCTACATTTCATGGAAAGCAGTCTATGATCCATAATGTAGTTTAGCCAACAAATTTCCACCCCACATCCCAAACCAAAAATGAATAGAAAGCCCCAAGCCTCCAAATCTCAAATGAAAGCTTTTCCAATTCATAGAAAGAAATACTGTAATGAGCATCAGCCTTTCACCAACATGGGATGCATTATCCCAACAAAAATAACAATAGCCTTAGTCTAGCTTCATAGCTCTTTGTCTCTGATGGAACCAATTTGCACATAAAGGCTGACAGTTTGCTCTGCAGTTCTCAGCCCCACCAACCTCCTACAGAGATGGGGATGGGCTACTAGTTTGAGAAAATCTAGCAAATATTCTTGAAGTTTGAGTTCTCACAGTAATACCACCACATCCTGTTGTAACAGGGCTCTAAAGAGTTACAAGAGTCTTTCAATCTGACTATCAGACAGTGTACACTAAAGAAATGGAAGTTTCCCCAGGCATCTCATGCTGGGAGAAGGAAAAGGCCCCAGCCAGAGGGGGAACTTGTCTCCGGGGAAAGGTTTCATAGCTTCTATCAACTCCTCAGACCACTTTCAGCCCAGATGGTGGTGGGTCAGAGTCAAGCCTATGTTTCTTGTGTAGTTTATACTTTGGTATAATAAAAAAGAAAATCAAACAAAACCAAAACTTCCCCCAAAACTAAACAAATACCAACTACCCCCCTTCCCCACAGCTCTCACCAGATTCTAGAGCCAAATTTGAGTGACGGTGGGCCAGGAATACAGATTTAGGGCGCTTCAAATTTTGTGTTTCACCATAGAAGCAGGTTAATGAAGTTTTATGGTTTTGCAAAATGAAAGTTAAAGGCAATTTTAAAATGCATTGGTGAGTTTATTAGGGGGAGTTTAAATCAAGATGGTAAAGCTCTTCTACAGGTCTCAAATTCTTTCTGATACATTCTTAGCTTTGAGTTGGTGGAAGGTAGTAGTCTGCTAAGTTAATAGATTCCAACTTTTTAAAAGAATAATTTTTGAGATTATTATTTAATTACATCATCTCTCCCTTCCGTCTCCTCCCTCCTATCCTCCCGTGTACCTCTTCCTGCTTTCCTTCAAATTCTTAGCCTCTTTGTTTCACTAATTATTATCCCATGCATATGTGTATTTTATTTATTAGTTACAGGTTGTTGGTTCTGACACGTAAGTAGACAAGGAATGACTATTTATGGGCTTTAGCTAGCCAGAGACAAGCCTCTGGACCTGCAACATTCCAACCTCCCCAAACCATTGTAGCTCTGATTAGCCAATCAGTCTGTTTAGACATAGCTTCTTTCCAGGAATTCCTACTGTTCTCCTGACAGTAGGAATTGTTAGAAAGACTGTCTCCTGAAGGTCTTGCTTGTATAGAACACTTTGACTAAAATGGCCTGATTGAAGTTGGAATAGAACAGCAATGAGGAGCAATAGAGTGAGGTTCAGGAGGACTTTTGCAACCCCAGAACTAGAGTGTAGATGGCAAATAATGCTATCTGTAGAAGTTTACAATGGGGAGGTAAGGAAGGTTTTTGAGCAAGGGAGGCACAGAGCTGATAAGAACAAGCCTTTTGGTGGTGAGACTTTCAGTCATGGCATTGGAAGGGCTCTGTTGGGCCAGCTGGGACTGGAAAGAGATAGCCATTGAAGTCTAACAGGTTAGACGAACCAACTGACCCTTTGAGGAATAGATGTGTGGGCCTTAAGGGATGTGTTCAGTGAGAATTGAGGGAACAGGATAATGGGAATTTATATCATTTTACTTAGAATAATTGTACATATCTATGGGGCATTTTGTGATTATTTTTGATACAAATATATATATATATATGCAGCATATATATATCATATCATATCATATGAGACATATTGATAACCTCACAAACTTACCAATTTGTTATGATAAAATATTTTCTAGCTATTTTGAAATATGCAGCAAATTGTTGGTGACTATGTATACCCTATTGTACAACAGAAGAGTAAAACATATTCGTTCTATGTGATGTTTTTTATTCACTAAAATTGTGTTCCTTTACTCTCTTTATGTATATATATATTCTATATATATGAGAAGATTCAATATTTTTGGAATATTTCCAGGTGATTTTAATTTGTAGGTGGTGGTGTGAAATACAGAAGAAAAGTGGTACAGAATTTACATCTATGTCAATAAAGAATTGAGGCAAATCAGGGTCCCCAGTGCCTTCAAAGTTGGTTAGATGATTTTACTTGCATGTCTAACTCCTTGAAAAGTCTCAGAGATCTGTGATGGCAGAGAGTAAGATGGAGCTGAGAACTGGGACATGTTTATGGAATGCTTTAAAAATAACCAATAGAAGCCAAGCAATGGTGTGGTGGTGCATGCCTTTAACTGCAGCACTCAGAGGCAGAGGCAGGTGGAACTGTGAGTTTGAGATCAGCCTTGTCTATAGAGTGACTTCCAGGATATCCAGGGCTACACAGAGAAACCCTGTCTTCAAATAAAACAAATCAACCAACAAACCAAACAACAAAAAAACCCTAATAGCTAGAAAGAGAGGTGAAGATTCAGAAGAGCCAGAAATGGTGCAATGCAGCTCCAGCCTGAGCAGACAGGCTTTCCCTGTAGTTCAATGTGTTGATGGACTTTGTGATCCTCTTCTTCCAACTTCAGTACAATTCTCCATAACATAAACCTATAGAAGAGGCTTTTCTTTTCCTATATGTCTGTGTGTGTGTGTGTGTGTGTGTGTGTGTGTGTGTATGTGTGTATGTGTGTGTGTGTATGGGTCTGTGTGTGTGTGTGTATGTGTATGTGTGTGTGTGTGTATGTGTGTGTGTATGTGTGTGTGTTTGTGTGTGTGTATGTGTGTGTGTATGTGTCTGTGTGTGTGTGTATGTGTCTGTGTGTGTGTGTGTGTGTGTGTCTGTGTGTGTGTGTGTGTATGTGTGTGTGTGTATGTGTGTGTGTGTGTGTTTGCCTTTATTTGTGCAGGTAGAAGCCAGAGGTCAACTTGGGCCGTCTTTCTCTGTTGCAATTACCTTATGTTTTAAGACAGGGGCTCTCACTGAGCCTAGAGTTCCCATTTGGCTAAAGTGGCCACTCACCCCCTGGGATCTACCTGTCTATGGCCCTAGAGGTGGGGTTATAAATATGCACTGCCATGCGTAGCTTTTTATATGAGTTCTGGCACTCAAAATTTGGGTTCTCATGTTTTAGCAGCAAACACTTTAACAATGTTGGACAGTCTCCCCAACTCCAGGTTCCCTTCTTAAAACACAAAAAAACAAAACAAAAAGACCCCTAGGAGCCAGACTGGGTGCTTGAGACAGTGAAAGGGACTTAGCTTTCCCTGTACTTCCTAGGAAGGAAGAGAAACTGTGGAATAAAAACTAACTTCCCAATTTTTAAAGAAATAAATGGAGACTCAAAGACAGCACACACCTGGTTTTGCTCTAAAGTCTGTCTCTGTACAAATGAGAAATAGTGGTGACAGATATGGAGGGTGTGTTAGAAAGTCACGGATACTCATCTTTAGTGATGGTGGAGAAAAAGCCCAGATGGGTGGCACACTCAGGAACCAAGGCAAGAGACGGAGAAGAAAGCTGGGTGACCTTTTCCTCACATTTTCTCTGAGCTCCCACTAGCTGTCAGCCTGTTACTCTTCCAGAAAATGCACTTGTCAAAGTCAGCAGGGACACTGAGAATTGTGTTGCCTAATCCTGGTTTATTTGGCCCAACACAATGTCAGACTGTATGTCCTCTAGAACATGTCCTCTGCAGCTCTCTTCCTACAGGTTTTTCCACTCAGGTTGATTTCCCATGCTCTGTAGTGTTGGGGAGCCTTGGAAATCACTCTAATACCCACACTGGTATGCCAGCTATCTTGAGATTCCCTGTGGCCTGTAAGCTCCTCCCCTGCAAAGGGAATGGGGAGTTCAGACTGGTCAAGGTCAATACTAACTCATGACCTTTGCCCCAGTCAAGTGACTTCTGAAGTCTTAGCTCAGCTGGCCAGTAAGGAACTGGTTCTTTTTGTGATACTAATAAGGGCATCTAACACTACCATTAAAAACTACCCAAACTTTAACCCCCTTGAGCCATTTCTATCCCCTATTACTCATCAATTGTGTAGAAATTTTTTTGAGTTTCATGCTGGCATATAACTCACTATGTAGCCCAGGCTAGCCTCTAACTTACAGCTTGCTGGTCTCTTTTCTTATATTCCTGTAGCTACAGCTTTAAATAGTAGCTTAAATACCTCCTTAAGGACTTTTCAGATCATTTGAGGTTCCCAGTACAGTTGTCCCTTGGTGTCCATAGGGAATTTACTTCAGGATCTCCCACAGATACCGAAACCCAGATGTCCAAGTGACACATTTGCATGTAGCTTAAGCACGTCTTCCAGCTTACTTTTATAGTCTTCTCCAGATTTCCTCAATGCTCAAAGCAGTGAAAGTGTTGTGGAAACAGCCCTTATGCTTATATCATTTAGGGAATAATAACAAAAATTGCCTGTGTGTGTTCAGTCCAGATGCACATTTTCTTTTGAATGTTTTAAATTTGCCATTAGTTGACTCGACATGCAGAGCCCTCAGATGAAGAGGGCTGAGTAGGCTCTGTTTGAGCACAGTAAAGGCCGGTGTCCTTCCGGTGGACTCCCAGGCCATGAGCTCTGCATCTCTGCTTCCACATTGCTGAATTCACTACCCACCATCCTTGCTTCCCAGTTCTAAAGTCAGCATAGTGTTTGCAGATACTCTGTGGACCTTAATCATTCTGTTTCTTTGTGTCTACTTCCCCGCTCCTAGATGATGAGCTCACTAGGGAAGAGATTCCTGTTTGCTTGCTCTTTGCTTAGACCTAATAGGTATACAATAAAGCTTGCATTACTTGGTGTGAGTGTATTAGACTATCATAACAGTAAGGGGAATATATATATATATATATATATATATATATATATATATATATATATATATAAAGAGGTTATATATATAACCTCTTTGCTTGGAAAAAGTCTGTAACACTCATATTGGAAATAAATTGGAGATACAAAAATAAAAGATCAAGAATGTATCAAATTGCTAAATGTGAAGTATATGATATTGATAATCGAATGATCAGATAAACTTTGACAAAAAGTGCTAAAACTTCAAAGAAATTAAACATTGGAAAAGAAGCTAAAGAAAACTGAATTTAGCTAGGAGACCACATTTTTTTTTTTAAGATTTATTTATTATTATAAATGAGTATACTGTAGCTGTCTTCAGACGCACCAGAAGGGGGCATCAGATTTCATTATGGGTGGTTATGAGCCACCATGTGATTGCTGGGATTTGAACTCATAACCTTCTGAAGAGCAGTCAGTGCTCTTACCTGCTGAGCCATCTCACCAGCCCTAGGAGACCACATTTTGAAGAGGATTTTGAACCCAGTGGTCACACAGGAATGTAATTTCCAATAGTAATGAGCAATTTTGGTAGTGCAAAGGATATTGTTAAGATCTGAATCCTGTTTAAGCAGTCACTAATGGCTTTTCATGCCTCACAACAGCACTTACTGGGAAGCACCCTTGATCTGGGAAAGGAAGTAAGCTACTTTGGGGAATAAGGATGTTGTAGAAATTAGTGTCTGGAATTATCCCAAGGCTTCCCACGGGGCACTGATGTGTTTTCCTAAGTTCTTTGTTCTGATGGATATGAAAATTTTTTCTGTGTCAATTTGTGATCAGGAACATGCATAACCAAGATTTAATATGCAAGGTACTGATTTGTGAACTAGATTCCTTCCTAGATGCCACGTCCCTAATAGTTCTGTGTTTTGGAGTGCTCACCCCTTGTATCCAGAGGTTTCATTCAAATTCTCAGCTGGGAGAGCTTCAAATGACTTTACTTGTCTATGAATGTAATAGATCTTGCCTTGTATTTCCTGGAATTCTTGTCATAAAGAAACCCATGCCACTGTGATCTCCCCACTGCACACTCTTATATACATGAATGAGGAACAAAAATATGATGTAATTTCATTGTCATTATGCCACCAGGTAGTCATGTTGAGACCTATGAATAAAGCTGTGTCTGAGCCTCTGGGCCAATGCTGGGATGTTCTCCTCCCAGCTGACAGTTTCCTTACCCACGTGGCTTTTCTATGGCTTCCTCATCATTCTCCACTGTCACAAATACACTGTCACAGTACCTGGCTTCCTGACATTTCTCTTTTGAAAGAAGGTTCCTGGAGCTCCAGTTCCCATCTTTTCAGTATTTCTCAACTCTGGATCACCACCTTCATCTCCCTTTTGCTTTCCTGGGGTTCAGCTTGCTTCTCAGTGTTAAGATGTTGATATTCATTCTGTTGGCATTCCCTTAGACCCACGGATGGGATTCTGCTGTTTCCTTCTTTCCTTCCAACTTTTGGATTCTGTTTTCACATAACTTTTAGTCCTTTGGGTTTATCAACTCAACATGAATTCTGCAGTATCTGTATGAAACTAAAGTTCAGTTAGAGCATCCCAGCAAGGACCTCGGGTCCCGTGACGTCTACAATAGTATGATGCATCCCAGCAAGGACCTCGGGTCACGTGACGTCTACAATAGTATGATGCATCCCAGCAAGGACCTCAGGTTCCATGATGTCTACAATAGTATGATGCTTTGCAACCTGTGAGTATAGAAAGCTAAACTCTCTGCTTTCTCCTCAGACACACTCATCCTCTTGCTCCTTACCTATGCTATAATTTTCTTAAGTTAAATTCATTTTTAAGTTATGCTTATGACTAGTGTTCTGCCTGTATGTGTATATGTGCACATGTATGTATGATACCACAGAGAGCAGAATAGGGCATTGGGTTTTCTGGAATTGGAGCTACAGATGTTCATGAGACTCCATGTGTGTGCTGGGAACTGACCCTGGGTCTTTTGTTAGAACAGTAAGTACTCTTAATGGCTGAGCCATCTCTAGTCCCCTGTCTTCTTTTCTATAATTTTCTCAGCTTTCCCCAGACTGGGAAACTTGCTGTCAGAATTGTCTTATTTTTCACCCAATACCTAGCAAGGCATTTGCTGTATCGATTCCTTCTTTAAATATTTCTGGATGTATCCTCTTTCCTCACACCTCCACCATTTACTCTGTGAATCAGTCTGGCAGAGGAGTGATCTTCATTCCAGAAACAACAGGATTTATTTTTCTGCCATTGCCTTTTTCTTAAGGCTTTGTTTTTTACCCCCTGCCACCAACTGTGTGGTCTCTGCAAATATTAACTGGGAAATCGTAGAATGGAGACAACTTTATGTTGAGCACGGTTCTGAGCTAGTGATGAAATCTCCTCTGTCCAACTCCATGCTCTTTAGGACATTAATCCCTGTATCCAGCACACATCTATGTTATAGATGCTGTCTGCCTGTCAGTCACTCATCAGATGCCTAGTCACCATAATGGAGTTTATGCATTGAAATAAGCTCAATTCAGTAATACTCCAACACACAAGCATAGTTATGGAAGAGAGGACAAAGAGAAGAAGAAGGAGTACTGTGTAGCAGCATGGCAGGGCATACAGGAGAAAACACAGCAAAAGCTGGTCCACCTGTGTTGACTGGGGACTGGTTCCAGGACTCCACAGAAGATCAAATTTTTTGTACAAAATTGAGTAGCCTGCATGGAATCTCGATATTATGCAGTATGCTGTCTACATGTTTCAAATAACCAATGCAATGTAAATATGGAGTAAGTAGACATTATATATATTATCTTAGGAGTAATGACAAGGAAAACGTTTATGTATGCTCAGTGACTAATTGTATTTCTTTAAAGGTTTTTATCTGAAGTTGGTTAAATTTAGCTCACTAGGTTCTGTACTGTGTAGAGTTTTATTAGGGACGTCACCTCCTTGATGGTCAATCATTCCTGGTTCCAGCCTGGCAGTGTAGAACTTCATGAGAAGGTTCTCAGCTGTATATTTCCAAGTCTGTGTGCTGCACATCCGTGTGCTGGAATACTGTGTAGCAACAAGAAAAAATGTCATGTCTTATGGAAAATATTAACAAAGAGGTATGAACTAAGTTTTAATAAGAAATGAAAGCACCTTGACAGTTCAAATAATCGCAATAATATCCAATTACTGGGAAATCCTCTCGAGGGTTAGTTTGGTTCTCATGTAAGTCAGTGAAATGCATTGCTGGTATTTCTGTATCTCCTGAGCTGTTCATTCTGCTGGGACAGTCTTTCCCTCCTCATGGCTATCAATATTCCACTTGACTTTCATCACCCAACAGTGTCTTTCACAATGGTAAACCCCACCACCACCACACTGCCCTCCTGCCACTTCCTGTATGTCTTATTGTTAGCAACACAGACTTTAGAACTTTAACATGACTGATTTCATTTTACTACTTGTGTGGGGTTTAGAATAATAGTTTTTTGAGACACATCACACCTCACAAAGTATTATCCTATCTGTGTCTAGTATAGGCAGCCAGCCAACTTGAAACAGATGTATTTGTAATTAGAATACATAGACAGGGAGTTAAATATAAAATGTGAAAACAGAAGCTGAAAATTATCTGTATTAAAGTAATATTGTTGTAATTATTTGAACTGCCAAGGTGCTTTCATTTATTATAAAACTTTGTTCATATTTTTTGTGATATTTTCTATATGACATGACTTTTTTGTTGATATGAAGGATTTTGTTGACCATGTAAAGTGTTTTGAGGAGTATATACTTTAAGTAATTAAGCACACAGCATTTCAGCTACACAGTTAGAATATACTAAAAACTGGTTTTAAAAAAAAGGTGAATTACTGCCAGAAATTTGTCTGTTGTGCTATGTAAACATTTTCTTCAGATGATTGAAATTATGGATTTCTGGTGTCTGAAATGCCCTCTCTCTGGTGTTTGGATGTCACATGGACTTAACTGATAAAAATACAATATTTCTAATATTTAATATTCTGATTAAGATAGAAAACAAAACAAAAGGAGGAGAGTAGGAAGGAAGGAAGGAAGGAAGGAAGGAGAGAGGAGGAGGGATGGAGGGTGGGATAGAGAGATGGAGGGATAGAGGGAGAGGTGGAGGGTGGGATGGAGAGAT
>NW_022196896.1:40169896-40182562 GCF_008632895.1 Mastomys coucha
GAGGGATGGAGGGTGGGATAGAGAGATGGAGGGATAGAGGGAGAGGTGGAGGGTGGGATGGAGAGATGGAGGGTGGGATGGAGAGGTGGAGGGATAGAGGAAGAGGTGGAGGGTGGGATGGAGAGGTGGAGGGATAGAGGGAGAGGTGGAGGGAGGGAGAAGTGAATGTAGAGTCTCCCCCTTTCTTCGTTTCTGGCCGCACTTGGAGCCAAGTTCAGGGCCTGGCTCTCATGCATATGTCCTTCCACTTAGCCTTATGCCCAGTTCTAGGGCTTACTTGTTCTCTCTTATTGTTGTATTTTATTGAGTTTTGTTATTGGTGGTGATGGTATATAGTGTGTGTGTGGTGTTTATTTTGAATTTTTTTTTTTTTTTTGGTCTTGAAGATCAATGTGGAGCTTCATGTGTGGTGGGTTAGTGAGCTATCACTGAACTATTGTGGAGTTTGAAAAGCATTTTTCTGAGTCTGATTCTAAATGTGAAAACTTGTCAGTGTTTTTGCCCTGAAAATAAATCTTAGGAGGTATTATACTTGCTCAATAATATGGATAAGCATTTAGCTAAAATGCTACCCAGAAGTATCCTAGCTTATTAGTTTTAGAACTAATTTTCCCCACAGAAGGTCTAACAATAGGATAGATAAAAGAGGACTGACATCTTTATTGTTTTTGATAGATTCCAATAGTGTGGTCTGGCCAAATGTGAGCACGAGAAAACTTCCCATTATTTATCATGCAAATTCTAAGAATCTGGAACAGACTGTACAGAAGTACTACCAAGAAGGAATTACTTAATGTTTTCTGCTCTTTTCTGCTCATGGTGGATTCTTCTGACCCAGACATGATCAGAATGTCCTTTTCAAATTATATTTTAAGTTCATTGATTGAGTGATTTCATTTTTGTAGCTTTCATATCAGGACATAAACAATTTGATATCTAGTTATGAAAAATAAACAGAAAAATGGGCAAATTCCTCCCCATCTCTCATGCTCTCTGCGCCCCATATGCTCTAACAAGGAGCCAGTTCCTGAGCTCTCTGCTTCTCAAACCTCGTTCTCAGCCTGGCCTGTGTGTCTCTCCAGAACTCATGGACAACTTCTGGCTTCATGTCTATCATCTCCAGCCTTCCTGACTTGGAAAGAGAAGATTATCCAAGGAACACAACATGTTTTGAAATCTTGGTATTGGTAATTGCACCACTGGGAGGTAATTAGGTCATGAATGGGATTGGTACCCATATAGAAGGAATCCGACAAAGCTCTCGCAAACTTTCTACTATGTGACAGTTATTAGTCCACAGCCTGCTGGAGGGCCCTCACCAGAGCTAGACTATGCTGGTACCTGATTCTGGACTTGTAGCTTTCACAACAATGACAACTAAGCTATCCAGTATGAAGTATTCTGTTACAGAAGAGTAAACAGAGACAGGAGTAGCAAATATAACATACAGAAGCTACCCGTGCATCTTATAATGCATACATACAGAGCCCAGGGTGAGGCTAAGAGTGTTGCCAGTATCCCCCAAGCCATGTTCATGTCCTCAGACACTGATGGCTTTCTCCAAGACTAACAGTTACACTGCTTTACCTTTGCACTGCAGATTAATTTCATCTGCTTTGGGTTTTATGTAGACTTCTCTATCCTATAATCCTTTCTTTCCCAACCTGGGTTGGAATATGGGACTTTATCTATGTTAAGTGAGCATTCCACAATTGAACTATCCTTGCAGACCATATACACAGGTTCTATGTGTCCTTTACCATTTCTTTGTAATATTGAGTATATCTAGTCAAAGCATCCTTATTGCTACACACTGTCACCTTTATGAATGCCATCACTTCAATACCCAATTGCTGTTGGCTATTTGATTAAGTAATTTTCTGTTTCCTGCTTTGCTATTAACATTCCTAGTATTTTGGTCAACACTTGCACACCTCATTTGAGTGCTTTGAATGGTTTTCTGGTTCCTCTGTACTTGTTATTTTTTATTTCTATAAGTATCCTATAAACCAGACTAGAGTCTACTCACTAGCTTGCATATGTTCCTCATCAGCTTTCTCATCAGCTGCCCAATTAGCAAACTTTATAATGTAAAGTGGTTTTTGAAGAACTAGATTTTGATTGAGCCTTTAGAAGTTCTAAGGCCTGGCTCCTTCCAAAAGTTCTGAATTAATTGCAGGATTTATGTTTCAGTACTTTAAATTCAGAAAAAAGGGGGGGATGTCCTTTTAATTAAACATACTTTCTAAATTAATAACAGCACATTGGAAATATTTCATCTCCTCAGAGCTATTGTTTCTTTTAACTTTTGTTTTGCAAATAGCGTGAGAAAGAAAATCACTTTGTTTTCTATAATGATAAAAGAAAGGGCTCTAATATCCCATTGAAGTTTAGTTGAGAGCTTTAAGCTTCAGTGAATCACTTGTTAGGTTACAACTAATAAAATACACAGAGGTGTGTAACAGAACAGTCTGAAGAGTGTATTCTCTACTTGAATGAGGTATGTGTTACCTTGTATAATTTACTTCAAGGATAATTAATTGCTACTAGCATTACAATTATGTCTTCACATCTAATTAACTTAAGGAATTTTTCTTTGTTTTTCTCTTCTTTTGTATAATATTTGCACCCTTTCTAAGAACTGTTCCGATAGTCATAACTATTCCAAGTAAGCCAGGTTTGGTTATGTTCCATCCTGACACACATACTTACAAGCCAGTGCCATATGGAAAAGCTTGACTCCACATTGCCCAGTTTTCCTTCTTTTATTTTTGGTAATGTGTAGTTCTGGCCCCTGAGAAATGAATGACAAGGAGATTTAAATGAGTAGCAGATGTTCTCAAAGCTCATGGCTTGTGCTTGCGGTCATTGACTGTCAAAAATCAGGATACATACAAAGATTAAAGAGTCTTTCCGCCCCCCACCAGAAAGCTTAAAATGTGTCTGTTTACAAACAAACAAATGCCATGGGTGTGCTGTGTGCCCAATCCCCTTTGCTTGCTGTGTGCTTTAAAAATATTACATGCGATGTCATCCATTTCCCATCCACTGATATACTCAGCACAGTTACTGAGAATTTCCCACTGGGTTAACAGTACCTGGACTGGACAGTGCTTTCTCATGGAAGACATTCCAGTTTACTAGAAACAGTGAGCTTGTGACAGATGCTTACTTGCTATCCTCTAGAGGTCTGTACAGAGCAGGGTCAGTTCATGCTTCATGTGAGTGTCCAGGAAGTTCTATAGACCAGAGAAGATTGAATGAAGATGTAAAGTAAGTGTACGAATTCAAGGAGTAGTGAGACACAGAAGCACATGGGGTGGCTGCTGCTGAGAATGGACGATGCATGTTCTCAGAGCAATAAGACCAGAGGTTCAGGGCCCTTGCTGTTCTTGCAGAGGACCTGTGTTCTGTTTTAAGAACCCACATGGTGATTCACAACCATCTTTGACTCCAGCTCCTGGGACTCTAATACCCTCTTCTGGCCCTCAAGGGCATCAGACATTGCATGTGGTACACGTACATTTATGTAGGAAGAATATTCACACACATAAAATAAAATAAGTAAATCTGAAAAAGAATATCAGTCCAGTGAGCCAAGCTGGAAGAGCTATGCCCTAGGTGAAGTATGGGCAGAAACTGGAAGGAGTATGCTGTAGTTTCACGAGGCCACTGGACCTGGTTTTCCTTACCTGTTTCTCTTTATTCATGGTCTGTATGAAATCATAAAGGACAAACAGATGTGCAAACCTCTAAAATGGTAAGTCATGGTATCAAAAAACAGACTTGTCTTTGAAGAGGAAGATAGGACAGCTTGAAAATAAAGTAAGCCATATGGGAGAGCACTTGGGAGGGAGATCCAGGAAGACTGCCACACGTTTGGGGCTAGCCTGGTCTATGTAGTGAATTCCAGGTGAGCCACAATTATAAAGTGACAACTAGTCTCACCACATCCCTTTCTGTCCAGGAGGGGAAAAGAAAAAATGAACTTGAAATTTAAAGGCACTCATCCTTAATTCTCTCATTCCCAGTCTCTGTGGGAAAGACGCAGAGTGCTGTTCACACTCGTCTAATCTAAGGGAATGGTGTCATAAGTCAGTCATAGATCGTTTCACCAGGAGCCCTGTATCAGGATGTGGCAGGGCTTCCTACTTTCAAACAAGACACTTCATTTAGTTCTGGATGCCATTTCCTAGCAGCCAGTGGTAGGTAACTGCGACACTAAAAAAATCTTGGAACAATACTGCAAGAGAAGCATCATGAAACAGAGACTGTATGCCTTGAGTTACAGCAGCTAGACAAGTGGCTCAAACAAAAATTGTCTGTAGGGGAGAGACCTGCTAGTAAATAAGCTACAGGTGTACAGTGGGAGGTTTCCTTCTAAGGTGGGGTGAAAACAGAAGCATTCCTTTCAGATGATTTCCCTTGTGAATATCAAACTAAACAACACTGTAAAGAATACCTCTACCATGGTGACTTCTCTGTGACTCAGAATCCATTGGAGGACGGAGGACATCTCCACAGAGGGGCTGCCAGCCAAAATCAAATTCATGTCCCTAGATCTCTGAAAGTGTAAAAGACAGTCTTGCTCCTCAAGTTCTGCAAGAAGCAGATGGTCTCAGCCGCATGCACTCAGGAGTCCGGAAGCCAGGAAGCCCTCTGCTTGAGTAGGGCCATGTGCTAAGAGGTTTTATTGGAGGTTTTATGGGAGAGGGGTGACTTGGTTGCTAAACTCTATGCCCCTGTAATAATCACAGCTACTATAGATTACATTGAGTGTTTGTCCCTGCCTGGTGCTCAGCTGCACACTGTGTGTATGTCAGCTGCTTCACTGATTTTAGTGAATGTGAGTGATAAGCCAGGGAGCAGAGTTCATTGTAATCCCTTTTCCAGTGAACAATAGAGGTTAAATAACTTGAGACAAGCTAAGGCATTTGCTAGCTGAATAACTTTGTGAATTAAATATTGCCTCTATCCTCCTTCCTCCCATTTAAAATCCGAATAACAATGCTTACACTCAGGAATGGTTTGTTGTTTATTTTCTTATTTTTCTTATTTGTGTATTTGTGTGTAGGTGGATACACAAGAGAGCCATAGGCATTGTGTCTCCCTGAACCTTGAATTAGGCAGTTGTGAAATCCCCAGTGTTGGAACTGGGAACGGAACCCTGGTCTTCTGAAAGGGCAGATAGTCTCTTAACCACTGTGAATCTTTTCAGCCAGTGCCATGACACTTATGTGTGTTTGCCGTGTAGTGGATGTTTAATTAAACTTGCCATATTTTAATGCTTTTAAAAGTGGCTTCACAAATCATTTTGTTTTCTTCACTACAACACCTTGCCCACACACAGTAGGCGAACACTCTGTGTGTAAACTATTTCCTGAGCCCCTGGCTGCATTCTTAATGCAGAGATGCTCCCCTCTCTGTTGATAGTCAGCTGTCCATGCAGGATGACCACTTTCCCTCACCTCGATGGTCAGAGGGTAATTCTGGAACAGTGTAGCTTTTCCTGAGGGACCTCTACCATCTTTCTTCTTCTCATCTTCTCACCTTTTCCCATATGGCAGACTCATTGCCCTGGTGATCCAGAAAGTTAGCATTGAGTTTCCATTTGTTCACTCATCCTCAGAGAGCATGCTCTGATTCATAATGTGAGGTCTGCATCCAGGTGACCAGGATCAAAGTTGTTTGGCTTTCGAAGAGGTTCCTGCTCTGTATCTCAGTGCTCACATCTGGGATGGTGTGGCTGAGAGTGACTTTAGGTCAGGAGAGAGCAGAGGCTGGCACATGGCATAGACTAGGCCTGCATCCTTCACTCTGTACTGCACACTGCTCTGGGGATCTGGCCCTTCTCTTGTCCTGTGTTCTCCATGTATTGAGTGCACCTTTCCCCTGTTCACTTGGATTTCTGTTTTTCAGTTAGAAAAATGGCTGCTCTGTAAAGTGTTTCCAAATCACTGGAGCCATAATCAGATCACTCTGTTTCAGTCCTGCTTCTGACCTCAAAATGATATACATGCAAAGCCCATTTCTATGCCTGTGTTTCTGTAGGTGTCAGTGTGTCTATTGGAAAGTACATTCTTGTACACAGAGGTTGTAATTTCTTCATTTTCTTTCTTGGAAACTAGAAATGCCTGCTATACAGTACTAAATAAATAATTGTTAAACATTTTTTTAATTGAACACTAAAACATTTTATGAGTTAAAGTGATGATGGGCATTGAATCCGAGTTGTAGGATTCAAACCCAGAACTCTTAACTATTTCTACACATGCATATATGCATATATGTATTTCTCTCTCTCTCTCTCTCTCTCTCTCTCTCTCTCTCTCTCTCTCTCACACACACACACACACACACACACACACACACACATTCCCTCTCCTCCTCCACTTCTCTCTTCTGTGTGTGAAAGAGATTTGATCAGAATGTGACTGATTAAATAAATACCCACTGGGAAGCATCCATTTATTCAAGGGCTCCTGGTAGTTTATAGGAAATGAATTTCTCTGACTTCCTATGTAGAAGTATAAGCCAGGAGTTGTGGTGAGTTGGTGCCAGAGATCTGTTTTTGTTCGCTTGGACACTGCGTCTGCTGGTTCAAGCTGTGCTTTTAGTAAGTAGGCGCTCAGACACTGTATGATGGGAAGTCCAGCTGAGGATGCTTTCCAGTGCACAGCCTGAGCATGCTGAATGCTTTTCTGGGTCATGTTAATTTCATAAAAACAGCCAATTCCCAGCCTTCCCCAAAGAGGAAATGCTCAAGGTCCCTAGCTGCCATGTGGGGCGAAGAGGAAACAGAGGGTGGAGAGGAGGGGAGGTCCTCCCCGCCTGGCCCTTTGCAGTGTAATGATATAGAAACTCACGGTGACACAGGTCCTCACTCAGACATTTGGGCTGTGCAGGAATACAGAGGCATTTCCTTCTGCACTGATCACATTGTTCCAGTAACTAGAGCCACACGGCATAGAGGCAGACAAAACACACCACGTTCCCACCAGTTGCTAGGCAGAGCAAATGCCTTTGGATGTTTGAATCAAGTGTCCCATGTTGATTTCCTAATCATGACCTGTTTTTAAAGCCAAACACAATAGCATTGTAAACACTCACCAGCATTTGGTAGGCTTTCCTGTCAAGCTAATTAACACATTGCAATTTAATGGGATGAAATAAAATACTTTTGGAAATATCCTTGGAAATTTTTTTTCCCTTTATTTAAGGATAATTTCTAAATTTGGATGAATTGTTATAAATCTTAATTCACTGCACTGGCCAAGATTTAATCTTAATTCAGGCTATTTTTAGATTATACTTAATACTATTGATTTTAATCTACTAGATCATATCCAAGTTTTCTTTTAAAAAATCTGATTATTTTTTAGCCAACAGGTGGCTGGCTTTCAATTTGTGTGTCAAGAGCAGAACAGTTAATTAATGTGCCAGTGGATGTGAGCACCAATAATGAAGCCTGGTTTATTTACCTTCTTTTACTGTCAAAGATAGAAAATACCCATTGGCACTAAAATATCAAAATTTTAGTTAGAGGTTAGAGGGCAGCCAGTGAGTTTGAAACCCAGAGTGAAGATCTTGTGTGTGTGTGTGTGTGTGTGTGTGTGTGTGTGTGTGTGTGTTGAGTTTGGGAGGCAAAAGGGACAAGGGATTTAGGACAGTGATTCTTTTCTCTGGATGGCCAAACAGATCTTTAGGTGTGAGAATGATTTTAGGTTTTCTGTTCTGTTCTTCTGGATGGTTCTTTGGGGCGGTTTTTTATCTGTGTAGGGATGCTTCATCCATACTGTCAAGCAGTGGTACCCACCAGAGCTGCCTACCCAGGATGGCGTTCCTATAATATGATTATTAGGACCATGTGGTTTCCAGCAGGGCACACAGTTCTGATAGAGGTCTTTCAGAACCTTTGTGGGTAGGAAGCCATGTAACACAGTAGACAGACTTCAGGCCAGATACCACTTGGCAGATGAAAGATCAAGGTTAATTTCATGTAGTTGGCAAAACGTTTTGAGAGAAAAGTTCATATTCATAATGTTTCTTTTGGCTTGAGGCAGGAAAACTGGGGGAGAGGTGAATGTACCAGCTAGGTTTTGTCAGCTGGGCACTTACCTCCATACAGCTGGGACGGAAGCCTGCATCTCAGATGAGGAATTGCCTCCCATCAGATTGGCCTGTGGACATGTATATCTCTGGGGTAGTTTTTTGATTAGTGATTTATTAATTGGATTATTGATTTGGTTAATTCCTGCCTGCAGATTCTTGAGCTCCTTCTCTGGCTTCCTAGTAAAGGGCAGTAAAGTTTAAGGTGAAGCAAATCCTTTTCTCCCAGTGATGGAGACAGAAACCTAACTGGGACCAGGTTTTCCATGATCTGTTTCATGCTGCCAGGTCATATGAATGAAAACGCTGTGGTTTTTTAGGCATAGCACGAGGTACATGGTTTATAACTTATTTTAACACCTACTGCGATCCTGGAGGGTAGCGCCTTTACTCTCTCTCATATGAATGGGAACTGGAATTCTGAGAGCTTGAAGTGCAGCCTGCCTCCAAAAGCAGCACAGCTCGAGTGTGGACTGAAGAAGTCTTGGAATGGAGTTGCTCTCTTGTACATGTTTGGGTCACTTCTCTGCCTTCCCTGTGATGGTGACAGTATGGGCCAGTGTCCCCCAAATCTTTCTTTTTAAAAATTAGTTAGAATTCAGGATTTGTACTTGAGTTTTCCAATATTTTAAGAGTAAACAACCAAGGCTTTCTATGGGTCAGGTTCATCAGCCACTGCTTTGTTATCTTTGCTCAGAAACACAACTGTGCAGAGGCAAGCAGATTTCTGAGTTCGAGGCCAAACTTGTCTACAAAGTGAAGTTCTAGGACAGCCAGGGCTATACAGAGAAACCCTGTCTCAAAACAACAAGAACAACAACAAAAAAAATGAAACACAACTTTGCCTCTGTGATCGACTGGCCCTATGGACTATACAACTCCTGTTTTAGAAGAATAGGATAAAGATATGAAAAGAGACAAGGAAAGAAAGCTAAAACTTCATTAAAAACAGCCATGCTAAGATAAATAGCACAATTTAAATTTATATTTAAATACAAAGATTTTTAACTTAGAGGTCTGAAAGAGTACTAGATTTCCTTAAAATAGTTGTCTTCTCAAAATATCAAAGAATTTAAATAATCTGCACATGAGTAAAGGAAATACCAGATTATTAAAGAATGGTAATGTTTTGTCTTATTAAACTGAAAATCGTTTCGATGACGGGTGTTGTAAACATTCTGGAGAGCCTTGCTGCTTGCTAAGTACTTGAGATGGTTAGTGAAGTTGGCACAGACATCAGGTCAATGCACACATCTAAAATAACACTGCTTTGCATCTTGTGGTGAGTTTGTCATTTTTAAATAAAAAGCTTACTTGGGGGTGATGTAAAGTCGCCTCTATATTAAGTACAAATAGCTTTATCTGTTATTGCCTCATTACCCCATGTAGCATCGCTAATGTCAGGACATTCTTGGACTTAAAATTACTATATCTCTAATGGTGGAAGTCAGCTCAGTGACTTTTGTGGGGACCCACTGTAAGGCATACCACACTCCATAAACAATTTTCCCCTTTGTTTTTTAAATATGCAGCTGATAAGATCAAAATGCAGGCATGTTTATAAACTAAATATTTTCTGCTAGATGGACTATAAGTTCTGGGACTTAAGCTTCCGAAGCTGCTTATCTGCAAACTTGTTAAATTCTGCAGTGACTCTACAGAGTGCTCATCTTCCTGGACTGCTTCCTGGCTGTCTGAGTGGTTCTCAGGCTTGCTGCATGAGACTAATGGAGGCACATAAAACAAACCCAGAAAAAAACTCACAGCAACAAAGCAGCAGCAACAACAACAACAACAACAACAACAACAACACCAGAGAACAAACAACATCATGCTGGGAGATTCTAAGTAGGGTCAGCCCTGGACGTTGTTTTGATTTCAAACTTTTCTCAGAGGGTCTTACTGTGTAGCCAGTGAGAATAGTCTGTTGGTTTTAGAGAAGAATCAGAGCTGAGGTGCTGCCCCACAGCTGTAGCACTGAGGACTTGGACTTAAAATTACGATATCTCTAATCGTGGAAGTCAGCTCAATGACTTTTGTGGGGGCCCACTGTAAGGCATACCACACTCCATAAACAATTTTCCCCTTTGTTTTTTAAATACGCAGCTGATAAGATCAAAATGCAGGCATGTCTATAAACTAAATATTTTCTGCTAGATGGACTATAAATTCTGGGACTTAAGCTTCCGAAGCTGCTTATCTGCAAACTTGTTAAATTCTGCAGTGACTCTACAGAATGCTCATCTTCCTGGATGAGATTTAAGTAGAGATAAACCTCTGTATATCTCTACTGGAATCTAAGGCTTCTACCCTTGCCAAAGGCTACACACTTCCCAAGGTGCCCGTCTGCTCAGTAGCTACAGGGAAGGACATCCAATTCCACCCTTTTGTTTTGTTTTGTTTTGTTTTGTTTTCTGTACTATAGGTGTATTTCTGGAGGAAACTGGCTATTTGGTAGATAGTAGAACCATGTTTAGTTTTCTCAACAACTTTAAGAAGTAGCCATAATTATTATAAATTCATAAAAGAATACAGGGAAGGAATGTAATATGAGCAAGCTCACAACTAAGGAAGTGATAGAATTTAAGCCAAGCATATCTGATGGCTGTGACCAAACGCTCCAAGTGACTCATGACCCCAAGCAGAAAGCAGAATTGAGCAAATCTACTCTTAGTGCTAGGGACTAGCCCAGAGCACCACTGGCAGCAAACTTTAGTAACTGTTCCCAGGTAGGCCTGTAATAACTGATGGAGCCAGTACCCCAGGTCTTCTAAGGTATAAACTAAAAACATTGAAATTTGAAACAAGAATCTTTAACTTTTAAAACAAGGAGGTCACTTAACCTGTGTTGCAGATTATATTGTTTTCCCCTCTTTCTTAAGAGGACCCTACCCAAAGCAGAGGCACCAAGAAGGCACCCAAGCAAGGGCGGAGCTCTGAGGAGGGACAGCTCTTGCCATCAACAGAATGTCCTTGTCTTCACTTGATCTTCATCTCTACCCTCTGGAAGTTGTGTGGACTGGTGGTTTTTTTTAGGGAGTGGAGAGTGAGGCAGGAAATAATGTGTTGGTCTGAAGGTTAGCTGCAGAGTATTTTCCCAGTTCTCTTGCTGTGGTATGGTCCAGAATGATGTCACAGGTAAAGCTGGCATCTGGGATGCTATGCACATAAAGTTAGTATCTTGGAGTTACTCTATTCTCATGGGTCAGTCTCTAGTTTGTGTGTGTATGTCTCAGCTGAGAAGCATGATTTAGGTTTCAGGACTGTTGGGCCCTATTTGGCCCTGGTTTGGGCCTTGAGGACAAACCTTAAACTGTCTCAGTCACTTCCTTACTGGAGTGACTCAGCACGACCTGACCTGCTTAAGCCTGCATTTGCCTAGCTCCTGCTGAAGTAGAGTAACTTTGTTGGCTCTGTCAGTCACTCCAGACCCTTCATCAACTTTCCTCAACCCCCTATGTCATCTCACCTCAGCAAAAAACCTCACCTCTTCTCTCAGCCCTTTATAAAGAAAAAGATTGGTACATTAAAACAAGTTCCTGCTTTGACAGACTCTCTGAGGGCAGGAGATCTGGGCTGCAACACTCATCATCCTGCTGAGCCCTGAGAGACTCAGCTGGACTGAGTTCCCCCACCCTCCTTCCCTCCCTCCTTCCCTCCCTCCCTCCCCCCTCCCCCTCCCCTCTCTCTCTCCTGGATCTGCCAGCAAAGAGCCCGGCAGAATTGGTGCCCCCTGCAAGGAGGTTCCCCTCCTTCCCGAACAGAAGTTCACTGGCAGACCAAGCTGTCTTCGGGTGAGTGTACCCCCATAAATTATGGGGCAGTTCTTATCTGAGTCTAACTCCCACCCTGAGTCCCTAGATCTTCCACTTGATCCCTGTAGCAGCACCCCCTGATCCTCCAATGGGGCCCTGCTTTCGATGCCACCTCCCTCCTTTGACCCTTTTGGTAAAAAGCTACTGGTGGCACAAACCTGTAGTCCCAGCTACTTGGGAGGGTTGAGTCCAGAAGTTATGGGCTGTAGTGTACTATGCTGATCTGGTGTCCATGCTAAGTTTGGCATCAATATGGTGACCCCCA
This sequence comes from Mastomys coucha, assembly GCF_008632895.1. NCBI lineage: Eukaryota > Metazoa > Chordata > Mammalia > Rodentia > Muridae > Mastomys > Mastomys coucha. The sequence goes on from NW_022196896.1 coordinate 40,182,086, forward strand.
CCCCCACCCCTGCCCCAAAGTGAGTGCTGGAGAGATGGCTCAGCTGTTAAAAGCTAGACTCACAACCCAGCCCCTCTCGCTGGGCTGGATGGGGAGCTGTAGCCAGGTGCCAGTCTAGCTGATCTCCCCTGGGGTGGAGGTTGGGGAGAGGGCCTTGTGCCCCGGAGTCCCAGCCTCTCTGGAGCCAGCCATTTTGGGTCATTCCCTCTGCTGTTCCAGCTCCGCTTCTCACTCTCTTTTAGTGGAGGGAGATCGCCATGTGGGGGACAACCTAAGACAGGAGCCATGTAACCTGCTCATTACAAAAACAAAAGGGGAGATGTTGGGCCCTATTTGGCCCTGGTTTGGGCCTTGAGGACAAACTGGACAGAGCCTGGCTCAAGTTTTACGATCAATTGAAAGAGGCACTATTAACCAATTCTGCCCAGCTCTTTGCTGGCAGATCTGGCGAGAGAGGGAGAGGGAGAGGGAGAGGGA
>NW_022196896.1:40183127-40185166 GCF_008632895.1 Mastomys coucha
GAGGGAGAGAGGGAGAGAGGGAGAGAGGGAGAGAGAGGAAGAGAGAGGAAGAGAGAGGAAGAGAGAGGAAGAGAGAGGAAGAGAGAGGGAGAGAGAGAGAGGGAGGGAGAGGGAGAGAGAGGGAGAGAGAGGGAGAGGAGGGAGAGAGGAGAGGGAGAGAGGAGAGGGAGAGAGGAGAGGGAGAGAGAGAGAGGGAGAGAGGGAGGGAGAGAGGGAGGGAGAGAACCCTGTTCAGCCAGTCTCTTGGGGTTGAGCAGGATGATGAGTGTCTCAGCTCAGATCTCCTGCCTTCTGGAGAATAACCACCCCAGCAGGGAGTCTGTCAAGACAGTAACTAGTTTTATTGTATCGATCTTTTCTTTATAAAGGGCTGAGAGAGGAGGTGAGGTTTTTTTGCTGAGGTGAGATGACATAGTGGGAGGGGAAAGTTGACGAAGGGTATGGGGTGACTGATGGAGCCAACAAACTTACTCTAGGTCAGCAGGAGCTAGGCAAAGGCAGGTTTAAGCAAGTCGTGCTGAGTCCCTTCAGTACAGAAGTGATTGAGACAGTTTACAAAACTCAAGCCAGGCTCCGGTTTGTCCTCAAGGCTCAAGCCAGGGCCAAATGGGGCCCAACACAAGACTTCCTCACTTAATAAGCTCTGAAACTGAGAAACATTTTAAAATGCTTGGAGAAACAGCATTTCAGGATTTTATGGGGGAATTGCTTAACATGTGACTTGACTGGATATTCTTCCTTTTGCAAAACCATTTCTTCCTAAGAAGTGGTAAAACTTGTGGGACATGGGTCTCTCTTTCAGGATCCTAATGCAGGCTGCTATGTGATTGACATTCTTACAAAGAGTACAGTGTGTCTCATTGCACACTGTCGTTAATGGCGACATAACTGAAGGATCTGAATACTGACATTCTGACTCAAAGTCAGACAGGAGCTCATTTTCTACAGTGGCATGCTCCATGGTTCAGATTCCTTTGGTGTGGGTTGTTCTTCTGAATATAATAGGAGCTGTCTTTTTGTTGGAGGAATCAAACTTTATTCTTCTGAGGCTATGGTTGTTGGTGTGTGTGTGTGTTGTCAAATGTGGTACTGGATCGAGATAGGGAAAGTGTAAGTAGTTATTCCCAAGGGAAAACTTTAGCTGAGCACAGGTCAGTGGGAAATTCTAGTATTATACAGAACAGTGTTTACTTGGAGAAAATATAGGCTCTTAAAGCTTGGGAACTTCATCTCAGAACTTGAAACATTTGAAACCATCCTCTGGCTATGGTTAGAATTAAACTTCAGAATGTTTTCATTATTTTTAGTGGTAAAAAAACAATTATTTAAAGAGATTCTAGATTCATACGTATTTCAAGGTGGGTGTTCTGTTTAGGAGTTCTGTGGTTGTTTCTTTAAATTATAATTTCTCACACCAAACCCTTGCTTGGGCTATATTTTACGATTATACTCTTCAAGGTAAAGATTGTTTCTTTATGTCTGAGTCTATTTCTCTACTGACTAAGTTTTCTCATATTATAAATTAATTATCATTATATCCTACATGAGAATTTACTACTATTAATAGTATATAAGAGAAGAAAACTTGCATCAGTTCAGCTTAGGAATAATTTGATTTATATGTGACAGATATTCTGTTCTGTGGATTTTCCTCTGTTCTCATACATAGATCTATTTCCTAATCTATGGCTATACTTACCTTGTTTCAATTTCTGTGGCTTTAGAATAATTCTTGAAATTAAGGAATATAAGTTATCTATAAGTTATCTTCTGTTTCTTAAAGATCATTTTACCTTTTTTTTTTTGTATAAATTTTACAAAATGCTTACCAGGTTTTTTTTATTAGATATTTTCTTTATTTACATTTCAAATGTTCTCCCCTTTCCTGGTTTCCCCTCTAAAGAGCCCCTGTTCCCTTCCCCCTCCACCTGGTCACCAACCCACCTTCTCCCACTTCCTGGCCCTGGCATTCCCCTACCCGGGGGCATAGAGCCTTCACGGGCCTCTCCTCCCATTGATGACTGACTAGGCCATCCTCT
>NW_022196896.1:40185176-40185598 GCF_008632895.1 Mastomys coucha
CTATTGATATTTTGGTATTTTGTCTGGATTGTAGTGTATCCATAAGCCAATGTTGAGAGGATTATTATCTTGAAAATATCAGATTTTATCATATCAATATCTTTCTTTCATAGCAATATCAATACCAATAATATCAATAAAAATAACTGGACTTTCTAGTTCATGAGTGTGTTTCCCTCTCCAGGAATTTCACCTTTTACATCTCTCTAACCTGTGTCTAACCTTCGTTGTAGAGATATTTTATTCTTTCCTTATATTATTTATCACAGTTTAATTCCTGAACCATTTGTAGATGCTATTATAAAGGATAATATTAATTTTTATCAGTGGCATTTTAAAGGGTGTGTCCTCGGCTTATTTGGAAATGTGGTAGGACTTATTCCACTGGGAATGTGGTAGGACTTATTCCACTGGGAATGTGG
>NW_022196896.1:40185608-40187788 GCF_008632895.1 Mastomys coucha
ATTCCACTGGGAATGTGGTAGGACTTATTCCACTGGGAATGTGGTAGGACTTATTCCACCAGGGGTCAGAATTGGAGTTGTTGCTGCTGATCAGAGTATCTCTTTGTTTTGCAGCATGATAATAAAACTGATCTGCAGCCCTACTGTGCTCTTGCTCTATGGTGTTTCAGTCATGCTTACTTAGCAGAATAAAGTAGGTTCTTTAGGGCCTATGGCATTCTTGTCCTTTGGAGAAGGCCTTAAATACAATGAGAAAGTGGCTTGTGTCATTTTTAATCAAGTCAAATTGTTAAGATAATTGAAACTTTTTTCAAGGTTTAGCTTTTGTCCTTATTGTATAAACCGATGTGTTCTGTACAATAGCTTCTCAATACAGAAGTGTTCTGACTAACACAATGTCAGTCTTCTCAGTGTCTAAATTCCTAAGATGGCAAAAGATCATTGAGATGGAAGGAGACACTTTTTTGGGTGGAGCTAGGGATAGTGTGGTATCCAGGGGAACCTTAGCCCTGTAACAGATATAACAGATCTGTAATAGATCCAGATTCTGTAATGTGGTCATATTAACTTACCTGCTGTAGGTAGGGTGAGAGGAAGGGACTTCTGGAAGGTTTTCTTCTATAAGCAATATTCTGTCACAGAAATTTAAGTTATTCAAGTTCCTCAATTTTCATTTAGAGAGGAGAAAAGTCAGTTCAGTCAGTCAGGTTGGCTTGGGTATGTATGCTATAATCTAGGAAAATAGTGACCTTCTAAGTTCTTTTTTAAAGTAAGGGTGAGAATATTGACAATTTTGAAATCAGATTTAGAAGCTGAGAATAATTTGGTTTCTCTTTTGACCTCTTCGTGCAGTCTTCTGACTCTAGAAGTGTGAGCCTAATATGCCTTGCTCTTCCTTGTGTCTGCACATGGCTGAACTTCATCCAGCCCAGTGGCTGGTGTCTTTGTCCATTGGTCCTTGACAGACATTCCTGATCTAATCCCCTTAGCTCCTTAAGGTCTCCCAGGCAGCCCTTTGCAAGAGATTCTTGCTTTTCAGGTATCAGGGAAGACAACAGGTATGCTAGGAAATGTTGGCCCTTTTCTAGTGATTGTGTAAGCCTATTGTATCTTTGTGATTATTAATGAAATTCATAGATAAACTACAGACAGATGTTAGATTTTTCTTTGGTTGATATTGAATAAGACACAGGCCAAAAAATATACATGAAATAATTTTGAGTTTTCATACGTTGTTTTCCTCTACCAGGAAGAAGAGCTTTCTTCTTTACCTATGCTTGACTTGCTCCATGAATATTCAGTTGTTGACAGGGCAGCAAGCCAATGTCCGTGGAAATGAGCTCATTAGTAACATTTTGCTGCCTCCTATTTTATTCATGAGATATGTAGAAGAATTTCTGGTTTTCATATTTTATTTTCCCATTTTTTGAAACATTAGGATAGCTGATGATTATTGTCTCTAATTTTCATTTAGCCTCTTTTTCATATTTTTAAGATGATCCACTCCAGGTTGTTCAAATGGTGTTACAATATGAATTATGGGGAAAGATTATGAGCATCTTGGAAAAGTTTTTCAAGTTGTACATATTTATGGGCACACATAATACCTGCTTCTCTTAGCTGGTTATTGATGCTACAAATCACAACATAGTGTGTCGCTAGAGTACACAGTCAGACCTCTTTTCACTGCATTGCGCAGATGGGTCTGCAACTCGCCATCTTTTCATCTCCACCTCTCGTTGTTGGCATCACAGGTAGTTGTCATGGTGACCAGATTTCTATTTGCCCTTTTCCTCCTGCTCCTCCTCTCCATCTTCATCTTTACATTTGCTAGTTTATTTTGTTTTATTTTGTTTGAGACATGGTCTCATGTAACCCAGGCTGACCTTTGCCTCCCTATGTATCCAGAGATGAGCTTGAACTCCTGATTTTTTCACTCTTAAATGCTGGGATTATAGGACTGTGTAGATGTCCATACACTTCTTCTTGAAGGTCTTCCTTCAAAGACAGCTTATTATTAACAAAAATAATGAAAATCATACCTGGTAAGTGAATTTAGTGGTGAAAAATTAAAATATAAAAATAACAGAACATATATAGTGCTGTCTTAGATATGTCTGCCTCTCTCTCTCTTTCTCTCTCTCTCTCTCTCTCTCTCATACACACACACACACACACAC
>NW_022196896.1:40187798-40209435 GCF_008632895.1 Mastomys coucha
ACACATACACACACAAACACATCCAACTTTTTTCCCCTATAGCAATCCCAAAGTTACAGAGACTGTTATGAGTTTTATTTCACAAATATGAAAGTCGGCCTCAGGTGGTGAAGTTGCTTATCTGGTAATTAGGAGAGTTTGATTTGAAGCAGGCACTGGCAGCCTGTTGTTCCAACACCTGGCATTTTCTCACTGATTAGAAATGCTTCCTTTCAGATACTGAATTCTTTAGTTGTTGAACTGTTTTCTGGTCATCTCTGTTCTGTGAGTGTTTACCTGTAAACTGGCCTAACTTTAGCCAGTTTGGCTATGATACTTCACTTGCTTTCGGGAGAGAGAAAGAGCAGAATTTGAAAGGAAAAGAGATACTATGATAAACTAGGGAGGAGCTGTTTTACTGACTGAAGATGTTGAAGACAATGTTAGGTTCTATGAAAAGAGGAGAAAGGGACATGGTAAGTCGGAAGAAGGAGTGGATACCAACCTGTACTATAAACTTTCCAGGGTGTGGGTGCCTCTCTGCTGTAGTTAGCCTTAAGGAAAGGGTTAAGTTAGCCTCTATATTTCTTAGGTACATAAATCTCAAGATGAAAAGAAGTCTTCTTAATTGAACAAAATCTCTCCCATAAAGACAACTTATTGTCCTGTCCCTCATTAAGGGACACTAAGTTAGATGATAGGTAGAAAAGAGAGGCCATGGGTGCCCGGGAGTGCTGGGCTTCTGCTTGGATCCTGACTCCTTTCATTGGGTTGTTTCTGCCCCTCCTCCCCCCCACCGTTAACATTTCCTTTTCATGGAAACTGGATTCTTGAAGAATAACTTGAACAGGAATAGTTCTGCACTTTAAATTTGGGAAATGATCAGTTTCCTGTGCCAGAGAAAAAGCTGCACTTGAAAATATTATCTATACTGTGTTTCCCACTTAGCCTGTTCTTTCATTGTGCTGTGCTATTTAAGGTATCTGCTATCGATGTAAACTCCCAGCCAGTACAATTCAAAGTATTATATCAAAGGCACAATGGTCTGTCTTCATCGCAGCATAAATATTTGTACAGTATTAAAAATAAAGCAGTTTAGACAATGCCTAATTAAGGATAAGTCATGAGAACATTCATATGAGTGTATGAGCTGCTTTTAGAAATTCATTTCTGGGACGGGAGAGAGGGCTCCATAGTTAAGAGTGGTTGCTGCTTTTGCAGAGCACCTGAGAGTTTGGTTCCCAGCATTCATGCCAGGTGTCTCACGGGTATCTTTAACTACAGCTTCAGGAGATCTGAGGCTATCTTGTGCCTCCCACAGACACCTGTATACAAATGATAACGCCTCTCCCAACACACACATGTTTTGTGTGTATGGGTGTTTTGCTCCATGAGTGTGTACCATGGTGTGATGCCAGAAGAAAGGATCAGATTCTCTTGAAAGTAAAATACACTTTTATGTAAGATATAACCAGGAAAATGATAGCACATTTGAGACACCCTGTTCTCTTTTTCTCCTATCTTTGTGATTTATTTTTATTTTTATTTATTATAATAATAATAATATTATTATTATTATTATTATTATTATTATTATTATTATTATTATTGGTTTTTTTTGAGACAGGGTTTTTCTGTGTAACCCTGGCTGTCCTGAAACTTACTCTGTAGACCAGGCTGGCCTCGAACTCAGAAATCCGCCTGCCTCTGCCTCCCAAGTTCTGGAAGTAAAGGCATGTACCACCATCACCCAGCATGATATTTTTGTTAATGCCATCAATATTTTATTATTTTTTCTGACTCTAAGCTCTTTTACAAACAAACAAACAAACAAACCCAAAACCAAAACACTCATCATACCCAAGGGAGTCTATTTTGATTTTATATTGTAAACCAGACTGATAAATTCTAATTGTTATCATTGTTTGAGGGTCCGTTAGGACTAGAAAGCGTTGGTGGGATAGAGTATTCACCTTACGACAGTTTTGAAGAGAAGATCCCAGATTGGCCTTTGGTTTTATGATGAGCTGGTGTGAATCATTTGATCAGATCTGAAGCTAAAGGCTTGCTCTGGTCCAACTTTACATACGTTGTACAGTTTTTACTGTACCTTGAATAATAATAGTCTTGTAGCGTTGAGGTAATTAGACAGAAAACTCAGTTGATCTGTAACTTGATCTGAGTGGATTGTTTCTGTTCTCTACTTTTTCTTGTGTGTAGTATACACTACATATTTTGTTTAGTGTATGTCTGTATCTGTGTTTGTGTGTGTGCATGCATGTGTGCATGCATATGACATGTGGAGGCAGAGGGTGGTAGGTGCTGGGTGTCTTCCTTGATCCTTTCTTGCTTTATTTTATAGACAGAGTCCTCACTGAATCAGTATTTGCTGATGGAATAGATGGGGTGGCCAGCAAGCTCCAGAGATCTGTGGTGTGTGTTTTCCCTGTGTTAGGGCTACAGACTTGAGCTACTGTGTCTGGCTTTTTATATGGCTCCTGGGGATATGAACTTGGGTGTCGTGCTTACACAGAAAGCACTTTAATGCCTGACTGTTCTCTCCAGCTCCTCCACTCTATTCTTGGTAAGTTTATAGATTTCTGGAATGTTCAGAAAGTTAATACACAAGTACAAAGGTTGACATATAAACACAGTATATGGGTATTATGGGTATATATAATGTCTGTACAAAATACTAGTCAGGGTAGGGTGGCATCTTTAACAAAAAGACCCAATATTTGGAAACAACAACACTTAAAAATATCCATGACTCCAATTTTTTGATAATTTGGCTTAAATTGTTGGTTCCAAAGTCATATTCATTTATTGAAAACCCGACTTTGAATTTTGAATGTGAGTCCCGTGTTGGGCTATCTGGTGATGTGCAGGATGACTACTGTCTTCTGATGCTGGACAGCATCAAGGCGACATGCTTTAATCAGCCACATGGTCAGGAGAGGAGCCATCTGGCAGTCCACAGTACACTGTATTGCTCACCTACAGTGCTCTTTAGCTTAGGTTGATTCAAACCATTTTTGGCTTATGATATTTTCAGTTTACAGTGGGCTAATTAGTGTGTCACATGAGCATTTATAAGCAGTATGGTTTCTTCTAAAAAGTCCAAATTATAGTATTTGTTTTTATATCAAGGGATTCTCCAGGAGTTGGCAGAATCTCTGTTAGTAAAAGTGTAGAGAGGAACAGGCAGCAGCCTTCCTCTTAGCTCTTTTCTGACTCTTGGTTGCTATGCTAGTTTCTTCTCTGGTTAGATGGACAATCCTCTTGCCAGAAGCAAATGACAAGAAGAGTTTGTTTTAGCATACGGTTTCAGGATGAAAGGGCATGGCAGTGATCCTGGCAGTGAGAACCAGTCATGTCCTTGGCTGTGAGAGGGTAAGGTGTGTTTCTCACAGTTTGTTGGCTGACCATGGACCTGAGCCCTCTGTGTAGACTGGCCCTCTAATAACCTTCTAAGCTAGCTCTTGCAACTCTCGTCTGCCAGCTGGTCTCCAAATCTCAAAGAAGCACTGCTCACTGGAGACCAATTGTTCAAACACATTTCATACCCAGATCATATAAGCAAGCGGTGGAAGTAGTAGTACTGTGGCTGGGGGTTTCCAATAGTTGCTAGTGATAATGGTGAGAGCAGCCTAAATGTCTGCTGATATTTCCTGAAACTTTGCTGTGTGCTACGCAGAGTACCAGCTATAATCCTTTCATTTAATCCCTCCATCATTCTATGAGATGAGTCGTTTTTCACAAGTGGGATTTAATGGCTAAGGAAACCCATCCTTGGAATCTCTGGCTTCTCAGGAGTCTTTGCCACAGAGCTCAGTCCCACCTCCAGGAGATTCCTGTGGTTGGATGTGTGTGGGTTTAGTGGGCATTTTCAGATCTGTTGGAGGAGGTATGCAGAGAGTAAACGTTGAAAGGCTTCCAAACAACCTACCACAACACCACACACTTTATTATCTTCCTTAATTTCTTTAATTGGCTTCTCCCTAGAATTGCCTTGTATATCTAACTGTCTGGAAAAGAGACATCATTTACCCCAAACAGTACAAGGAAAGCACATCTTAAGGAATCAAAGTTTTGGGATAAATATGCTAAGAATTATTGACGAAAGTTACTCCTTAGAAATGCTAGTTGAAAGTCAATAAAATGACATTATTTGGTATTTGTGTCAACAGGTCCAGACCTATTGTTAGCTTCTCATCTAAGAGTTAGTATCTCCACTTTAGAATCCGGTGAGACGAGAGCTCAGTAGCACAGGTCACAGAACTTTCAGGAGGATTTACTGCTATTCTATCATGAAAGTAGTATTTTACTTAAACACTTTAATGTCAAATGGCATTTTCAAACTTACAACTCTGGGATGATCAGTACCAAGTATTTCTAAGAGTCAAGTGGACCTTGGCAAAATTCTAAGCTTGTGGTTGTAAAGTGCAAAGGCTACAGAGATCAGTTTGTAAAAATGAGCAAAACTGGCTTCAGTTTAAAAGACTGCAGTAAACTGTGGCTGCTAACCATCAGCTTCAGTGGGAGGCAAGATAGAGAAGAGGGATGCTTGTGACAAAATGAAGTGAATACGTGGCTCCCTTCTGTCCAGGCTGGTGGTGCTCTTGGTCTGTTTCTCTTGATGTTGACACTGGGTCTTTTCCTCCAGCACTTGTGCCTCATCGACCTTGGAGCTTTGCTGATTCCACAGGACTCACTGGCTAGTCAGCTCCATGGATCCTCGTGCCTCTGCCTTTCTGGTGCTGAGACATGTGAAGCAGTGGGATCTGAACTCTGGTTCATGCATGTGTGGCAGTCATGCGCCTGACTGAGCCACATCCCCAGCCCTAAATGAATGTTTTAACTGTATTGTACTATCCTTAAAACAAGCCCTGTGGTGCTCTTCACATCTGCATTAGAACAATTATTGCCCTAAGCCAGAATAACTTGTTAACAACCTTTTACTAACTAAGCTATATAATGAGTTTGTAGGAACTGAAATTTCAAAAAACAAGACTTAAGCAAGAGAAAACTAATGAAAGGCACAAGAGAGAAAAGAATGATTTTATTTTACTTTTTAAAACATTTATTTATTTATTTATTTATTTATATTAAAGGCAGGTTTATTGGGAAGCTGCACTTGGACAGGCAAGTTCAGTGGCCCCAAGGACTGAGGCTAGGGAAGTCACAGTGGGGAAAGAGATTGGGTTGGGAGTGGGAGGTGCTGGGAGGAGAGAGGAAAAGAGGAAGGCACCTACAGAGAGAGAGAAAAAAAGAGGAGAAGAGGAAAAGAGAGAGATGGGGCGAGGAGGAGGTGGGAGAAAGGGAACGAGAGAGGGAGGGAGATAGGGGGAAAGAGGGAGAAGGAGAGGGAGAAGGAAAGGAAGAGCAAGAGGTTTATTTTAAATGTTAGTATGTTGTCACTGTCTTCAGGCACACCCGAAGAGGCCATCAGACCCAATTACAGATGGTTGTGAGCCACCATGTGGTGGCTGGGAACTGAGCTCAGGACCTCTAAAAGAGTAGTCAGTGCTTTTTAATGCTGAGCCATCTCTCCAGTCCCTTTTATTTTACATTTAGTACTTAAATGTAAAGCTATACAATCTACTGATAATACTTTCATTTCTTTCCTTTTTGGTTCACCTTCACTATTGCCAGTCTCCTGTTCTGCATCTCTAAAGTCTTGTGTCTGATGCATAATGCTCCAATCACAGGCTGACAAGTGATTGAGACATCCAAGAAAGCACTGTTTTTATGTAGGGTTTTGACTTGTTGGGATCGAGTAGAGAATGGTAAATTGTTTTATCTTCAAAAGCATTTTTTTAAAAATTTTATTATATGTATGTATGTTTTGGCCACATGTATGTCTGTGTGCCACGTGTGTGCCTGGTGTCCATGGAAGCCAGAAGAGGGTGAGGGATCCCTTGGAATGGGCATTATAGAATGTTGGGAGCCAACATAGGAGTTTTGGAAACTGAACCTGAGTCCTCTGGAGGATCATCCTGTGCTCCTAACTATTGGCCCATCTCTATAGCCCCTTAATTATCTTCAAATCCAGAGATTATGACTAAAATTATCTGTCTCTGATGTGATCATGAGGCTCAGTTGGAATTAATAATTACTCTGAAACAGGAGTAAAACATGTTGTACTTAGTAGATGAATACATGTAGGAAGTCTGTCAGTGATGTAAAAACTGCTTTTAGCCCAGGACCGTGTGGAAGCATACACTGTCCTTGGGGAACTTGGCACTTGATTGTTTAGATGTCAGTGCAATTTAGGCTTTTACCTGAGTAATTCAAGTGTTGTATATTCCCTTTGAATGACTTTTAGATTGGTCAGTATCCTTGAGGATGAGACTTAAATGGTACTGAAGTGCTTAACAGATGGTTTATTATTTCCAAGATTTTGTAGTTTTGTCTGGATGGAATGTTGCCATGGTAGCTGAGGGACAAATGATCATCTTTTAAAGATGAAAAGATGTCATTTATATTCATTAGGCAGGTGCAGTTCAGAGGATGAAAACATGCAACCAGTTTTTTTTTTAAATAGTTACAGTTTAGGGCATTACAAAAGTAAACACACCACCAACCACCCTGGAATGGACAGCACATCTCCCCACAACAAAAGGATTAGCCAACTCTAACTGTCATCAGGATTGAGAACCCCTTCCATTCATGGATGGACAAGAAGACTGTCATAACCTGTAGTCCATGATGCTTGCCAATATTTTGAGAGAGAGAACACACTAAAGAAACTTATAAGTCATAGTGTGTGTTCTGAAATGACTATCATCTACTGAAAAACAATTGTCTCTTTGTTCCACAAGCTTACTGAACACTATCTGTCTGCCTGTCTGCCTATCAGTCTGTCTATCTTATTTTGAGACATGGTCTCATTGTATAGCCCTGTCTGTTCTGGAACTCACTATTTAGAGTTGCTAGGAAACATCATATTTACTTGAAATAGTGATTTCAAGACAAACTCTGGTTTCTATTCTACAGTATTTGGATATTTGGCAGTCATTTGCTCAGTAAAAAAAGTGAGCCTTTCACTTCTAGAGAAACAGCTGATAGTGTTTGTTGGCAGTAATAGAATTCATGCTTTCAAGTGAGCGTTGACTTTTAAGAAATGAGTGTCCATCTCTGGGAGTTGTCTGCTCCCTAACACTTTAGGAATTTTCTGGTGAGCTAGATACTAATATTCACACATGTGATTTGTCGATAGAATGTAGTGACCTATGTCAATATTTAGAACATAGATAAAACTATTACTAAAGTAACACTGAAAATTTAAACATTCCCACATGAGTATAAAATTCCTTTATGGTAGACCAGTGGATTTTAATGTTTCAGTGATTTTGCTATGTATGGGTTCAGATTCCATATTACTACTAACTTTTAAGAAATTATAGTTGATTGAGTTTGGTAATTCAGGTAAGAAGAATATCCATGATTATCTGAAAAAGTGATAAGAAACATATTCTTTCTGTTTTAAATATACATTTATAATAGGTTGTGTTTTCTCTGGATAATTCCACTGAAGCAACACATCACAACAAATTCAGCACACATGATGATCCAGCTGTCTTCTTTTAAGGTAGTAACTTAAAAATTGCAAGCATCTCAGGCAGTGTACACTTAAAATGACTTTACTTATTATATGTGTGCCTGAGCCTATGTCTGCCTGTGCAGGTAGGTGCATGTAGGTGCTAATGGGGTCTAGAAGAGGGTTTTTGATGCTTTGGATGTGGAGTTATTATCAGGGAGCTGTCCAGACTGGGTGTGGCACCTGAACATCTGTACTCTCAACACTGAGCCACCTCTGTAGCTTCAAGTACAAAACTTTTCACAGAAATTATTTTGGGTAAAAAAACTAACACTAACCCTTGAATTTTTCCATTCCCTGAAAATGGCGCCACATCAGCTAGATGTTTAAGTCAAATAAGGCTTGTGTGATTTAACAAGATTTTGTGTATGCTCTCAGAAAAACAAAATAAATTTTATTACTATCCCAATGAATTGTGATATGATAATGTTTCAAGTTTAAAAGGCAAAAGGAAGATATTTGTCCTCATACATCTATTTTCATTGAATGAGTAATTTTTTCCTACAACAGGACAATCCCTCTTGAAATTTGCCCTTTTCATTTTTACCTGCAAATTCCTCCTCATTCTTCATAGACATAGTTCCAAGATGATCTAATGATGCTGAGATATGTCTGTATATGAAGTATTCTTGTGAGCATCAAGATTTAATACTTATGTGATATTGTGAATTTAGGGTGACTAGAGTGGCTAGAATCTAACGTGTAAAATACTAAAACTTGTGAGACTTTTGAGAGAGATGCAGGTCTAATTGGTGAAATAATAGGAAAGGCAAAAATGAGCTTAAGGAGGTACCTTAGAGCCTTGAAATTTCCAAATACAAATACATGCTAAGAATGAAGCCATGTGAGCATTGCATGCTATTGGATGGTAGCAACACAGTTGGAGAACTAACGAAGAGATTCTTGTGTTTTTCTCATCTACCTAATGAGTTTCTTCCTTCTCTTGGTAGCAAATCTATGATATTTTAGTGTTATTAAACTTTAGTTAGCATTTGAAATTTGACAATTAATATAAGCTTTTGCCTAACTTATAGTTAAAAGAAAATAACGTGGAAAGATACAGAGAAAATAAAGCATGTGCTTATAGCTGGGGAAGATAGCCCAGGGGATCTCAGAAAATGTTGTGTTGGAAGCATTGTTGGAAAAGTGGGCACGTGCTGACACACACATGTGTCAAGGTCCTCAGAGAAGCATCTGGAAGCCTCGCCTTCTCCAAATGTGGTTTGTCTGTCTTGTCTGAACACCTGCTTGCATTCCCACAGTTGATGAAACTAGATTGTGACTCTCTGGGGGAGGCATCTCCTGGCTGGTTCTATAAAACTCTAAGTTGGGGGGTAAAGGGGTCACACACAGAGATGAATACTTGATGTTGAATTGAAATAAAAGATGAAATGAGAGAATCTGTCTTGCCACTGCAGTTCACTTGAGAGCTTCTCTCTGTAATTGGCAGTCTTTGGAAAGATCAACCAGGCAGCATCTATCAGAACGTAGGCTCTGGATCTGCTTTATGAGAGACACCAGAGTCCTGTTCATAGTGCAATCGAAACCAGTCCTCTTTCTCAGGGCTCAAGAAAGAGTTGGGAGCCTTTGTTTAGACTTTCCATATCTTAAACACAACACAGTGCATGTGAACCATGAGCATTAAATGCTGTTTTCTAGGGCTTATTTGGAAACATATTTGTGTCAAGGCAGAAAGGATTTAATTCCAGTGGAATTGTGGACTTGGGCAAATGATTAAGTGCAGAGAATTTCTTTGTGAATTCCTTTACATGCCTCTGTGAGTGACTTGATGCTTTCTTAGGGGCTCTGAGAAGGCTTAACGTCCAGGCATTAAACTGAGGAACTTGTTGATAGAGCCTGTTAAAAGATATATTCATGTTGACTTTCAGGATGGAAGGCTTAATATTTGTAAAAAATGCCAGAGAGTTCACGATTGCAGATTCCCAGCAAGCCATCTAAAGTCTGCTTTTCCTGTTGTATAAGACAAGGGCTTAGGGAGTGACTGGGCAGGCCTGCTAGTGAGTTCCCGGATCCCTTCCTATGCAGCACTCTCTCCGATGTCATGGAGGGCAGAAGATACAAATGTCAGATGGCTAGGTGGTATATTCTATTAGTTTACATGTTTCCTTCCAAGTCTTATTTTGACTCAAGTTTTACAACTTCCAGGATTTCATTTAGTGCTTGAAGAATGTGCTGGGTCCTGTTTATGAAGAAACATTTATAATTGTAGAGGTGACATTTAAGGTTTGCTTGCATGAGACATTACCTGTTTACTGTGTGGTCAATGTGAGACATAACTGAGGCAAGTGCAGCATTCTTGTTACTGTAAAGCTAAAAGAAAAGCTGAAGGTCATGCTGGGATGAGAGTTTGTAAGTACTCAAGAGAAACAAATCCGAAATTAAACTGAGGAATACTAATAAAGTGAGTACTTAAAGCTATCAGATTCAAATGCCCTTTCTTCTATGGCCAACTGTGTATAACTGTAAAACTATTTCAAATTATAAAAATTATCTAAAAGCTATAAAGTGGTTCCAAAATTATAATATAGCATTTTAATAAAATTAAAGTCATACCCAATACTTTTGTGTTTGTTTTATTTAATTTGGTGACTGCAAGAGAGTTGAGTTATTTTGTAGCTAGGGAATCTGAGGTATGAACTCGAGGAATCAGGAGCAACAAACAGTGCTGAAGCTGATGGCGGGAAAGATCTGGGGGCGTCCTCGTTTCATTTTGTTTAAATCAGCTTTGTTTTTAAAACAGAAATGATAATGTGCTCACAGCCAAAAGTTCAAAACATGTTGAAATATTACAGAAGTCCTATTCCTGACCACTAGACAGGTGTAGCTAATGTTTGCAGTTTTGGACTATTTTGGCCATTTTTTCTCTGTTTACATGCATTGATATTATATATATATATATATATATATATATATACATAATGTTGATATGATATATGTGTATATAGATACATTTATACATGTACACATATGTATACATATATACGTACATATATGTGCATATATCTACATGCCAGTACATCACTTTTTGAATTATTTTCACTAAATTTTCATGAATATCACTTATGTATAATGTATGTATTATTTATATACATATGCAAATATATGGGAATTGTTTTCAGTACATTCATGCTTGACTGGGCTTTGAATGTACCACAGTGTATTTTATGATTTTTGTATGGGTGAATCTTTAGGTTGTTTCCAGTTTTATTACTTTTATGACCAATGAACACTTTTGTCAGAATATATTCCCAGGACAGATTCTTAGAAGTAGAATTACTAAGTTAAAGGAAAGCCTACTTCAAGTGTGACATATACTGTCAAGTTGTCTTCAGGACTGCTTTTTCAGTTGTTATTCTTTCAAGCAATGCCTTGAGGGTGATAGTTTGGGGACATTATTATCAGTGTCTTCATCAGCAGCAGCCCTAAATGTACAAATATAACATAACAAAGATATGATTCTTATTGGAATTTTTATTTTTTAAATGTCGTTGTCAGAGGCTCCCTGAACTTTACGTGCCCTGAGAAGTTACATACCTTCACGGCTCATAGTGGCAGAGTTCTCAAGGCAGACAAAGGAGTGATGTGCTGTAGAATCTACAACATCTTGAGAACATAAGCTCAGTTTGCTAAGTGCAAAGTTCTCTGTCTTTTTAAACCTTTTAGTTTAAGGCTCACTATATATCAAGCATTCTTCTGTATGTAGCCTTTAGTAAAAGACTAATTATCATTAAGAATTTCAGTCTAAATATTCTAAATACAACACCCCTCCCCAGCCCCTTTCTTTCCCGAAAGCTGGCCATTAAACTCAGGGACTTGTGCCTGTTAGCAATTAGTCTAGCACAGAGCAGTGTTCTCAGCCTTTGCCTCAGTCTTATGCCTACCATAGACCAATGAAGAACTCTGACCTAATCCCAGAAACTTAATTTTTTGCTTCTTATGAAGCATGAGTTTGATGACACAGAGATGGGAAAGGATTTTTCTTGAAACCAGTTACTGGCAAGTATGTCTTAGTGTGTTGAAGTATCTCTGTTTTCCTGTTCCTCCCTCCCTCTTCTCCTCCCTCCCTCTCCCCCTCCCTCCCTCTTTCTCTTCATCTCACAGTACTAAGGGAGTTACTTTAGAATTTTAGGTCCTTTTGCCTTTTTAGTTGGAATGTCATTTTTCATTATATTTTGGTCTTTCTATGCTCTGTAATACTTAAAATTTAGGAAGCACCTGATTCTAAATGTTTACCCTTGCATTCTGAGGATCAGGTGAATGAATTTAATTTGTATAGACCTGATTAGTTTTGTCTCTGCCTCAGCATTGCAATGGAAGCAAAATTCTCAGGTAGGAGCACCAGTGAACAATAGTCTCACATATTGTAAAACTATTATACTCAGCAATTGGAATTTTAACCTCTAGTTTTGTCTGTTTGCTTGAGACAAGGTCTAGCTAGTCTTGGCCGTTAGGCAACCTTCCTACCTCTGCCACTCAAGTACTGGTATTACAGGAGTGCTTTGCAATGCCCAGTGGTAAGCTTTGGTGATTTGTATAGGACTTAATCTCATTCTGCTCAGCACTGATTCATTTTATGACATGAGCTTTGCCTTCATAATGTCTTCTCTTGTTTCACACAGGCCTTTTTGCATCGAATGAACCAGTGTGCAGCAGCAAAGATTGATAAAAATGTGACGGAAGAAACAGTGAAGGTAAGCTTTATCCACTCAGCCAAGCTCGGGTATCCTGAAGGTGATGCTGTGTCTGTCTACCAGGCAGCTTAAGCCCTTCAGCCAAGCTTGGGTATCCTGAAGGTGATGCTGTGTCCATCAATTGTTCCTGCAGGGATTTTCAGCTTAGTGTCAGCTCCACTGTGAGTTCCTGTGGCAGTGACTTGTGTTGATAGTTTGAAAGAGGAAGCTAGGGATTGGGGAAGGAAAGGAAGAGGTTACATGTTGTAGACTATTTGTTTACCAAGCTCATGAAATCATTTAAAAAAAAATAAGAATAAGACAATAATTTCAGTATCTGTGAAAAAGTTTGGCAGAGAGTTGCCAAAGTAGTTCAAGAAGGTAAGAAATGGCTAAATTCCAATCTCTACAATCTCTAATGAGCAAGATTTGGATGTTCCACTGGAGTGCCGAGAAAAATGTAATGCCCCAACACAAAAGTAACACCATAAGCATTTCTTGTAAAATGTAGGGAGGGGGTGCAGGGGTGGAACGTAGTGGTGGTATGTGTTCTGGGATAGTAATACAATCGCTGCAGGCAGCATAGGAGCCAACTGAGGAACACTGCTCATAGCCCAGGTGGCAGAGAGTTGTTACAGAGTGTGTAGTGCTTGAGGGTCTGGGTTCCATCCCCACCCCACCCTCATAACACATTCCCAGCCATCACACACACACACACACACACACACACACAAGAAAAGTTGTGAAAGTTTTGAAAAAAGAAATAAAAATGGTAGGCAGATAAAAATTATTTTTTTCTGAAGTAGCTGCTGATTATGCTTGCTGTTTTGTTTTATTAATAAAAAACCCAAGGTTTCTGAGATTCTTCTGAGTCTATTTCCTTCTAGATTATCTATCTAACTTGCAGGTTTTTCTACCATTGGAACTTCAGTTAACAAGCTTTTGGGCTCAAAGAAAGCCAACCTGTGGTTGAAATGGCTTCTAAAACTTTCACTGACAGGAACTCTAGGTAGAAGAATGTATCTGTGCAGGTGTTTCAGGGTGGGCAGTGTTGCTAGCCTTCTACAGTACACAGCTCTGCCATCTGGGTACAGTACAGAGACCCTGCAGTTGACCCAGCTATGACTTCTACACACAAGCACCTGCCAGAAGCAGGAGGGAAGCTTCATTCCAGGATGCCTTTCACAGGGTCAAGCAGCTCCCTGAAGCCCCTCAGCAAGTCTGCCCCGCACTTGTCCTTACAGGGACTCTGGGAGAGGCTACGACTGGTAGGCTGGGATTTGCAGTGCCCGCCCCCCACATCCCCAAGATTTTTTCCCAAATGTCTGCATAGTATCCTCATTCCCAGAGTTCTGTGGGAATAGAAAGATCCAAATATTCTATTCTGCTTTCCAGGTGGGAGTAAGAGCTGCCATGGTGTAGCTTTCTGTCTAGGATGCTATATCCTCATGGGCTTTTTAATTTAATTTTTCAAATTTGCTTCACAACTACACTTACAGTTTTTATTTATGCATTTCTTTTACAGTTGTTATTCTCCAATATCGAGGAGATCCTCGCCGTACATAAGGAGTTCTTGAAAGTTGTAGAACAATGCTTACATCCGGAACCCAATGCCCAGCAGGAAGTGGGAACCTGCTTTCTTCACTTTGTAGGATTTTTTTTCCTGTTTATTTTCAAACTCTTGACTTTAAGGATCACATCTTGGCAGAGTAGTGTGTGTGTGTGTGTGTGTGTGTGTGTGTGTGTGTGTGTGTGTGTGTGTGAAAACAGCATGAGAAGTAAAGTCGGACACCAGAAGTTTGGGGTCTTTTAAGGCCAATGAAATCTTGCTCTCAAAGCCAGAAAAGGGGAGGGAGGCTCTCATCACCCATTCCACTCAAAGAATAAACAGCCTTTTCTTTTCTCTGACAAGCTCGTTCTCTGCATCCTCTGTAGCTTTGAATTCTAATGAATATTCAGCCTGTTTCATAATGAATGGATTTTTATGTTTCCCTCAAATATAGAGCATTTTTATTTTGAGGCAGAAACTTCTCACTTTTGTAACGGTGCTGCGAGCCCTTTATTGGTCAGAATGTTCCCTTGTTAATTGGCTGGTAGCAAACCTGGAGGTGAACAGACCCTGGCTTCCTGTGGCTGCTTTTCCTCCAAGATGGCTTCTCAGAAGTTTGCTTGCAGTGCTGTGGAAAGAACGAGGGCCAGGGCTGAGTTCTCTGGAACACGGACCTAGTTATCTGTTTTGTGTACTTGTGCAGGGTAGCTGGAATTATGTAATCAATGTGCAAAAGAAGGAGCCTCCTCCTTAGTGAAAATTGTTTTTAAGAACTACAGGACATGCATACTATAGGAACAAATTTTTTAAAATGTCATGGTTGATCCCATTCCGTTGATGCTTATTTTCTGAATGCCTCCCTGAATAAAATGGCTGCCCAATGACTTGTTTCACTTAAACAAGTAGATGAGAGTTTTATACCCCAAATGAAGCTTTGTGTATATTTTCCACATAGCCTTTTCTTGTGGTTTCTTTACCTATATGGGATGAACAGGCTCATTTTGTAATTTGTATTTCATAAAGATAATTCTGTCAAACGAAGATGTTCCTCAGGTCTGAGTGGATTGCAACTGTGCATTTCTTGGTTATGGCTAGAGGCAGTGAAGTTCATATCCACTTCTCAAGCCAGTTTCCCTTCACAGAAAAATCAGATCCCCCTGCCAGCTGAGCAGCTGTCATCGCAGGCCAAGCTGACAGCCATTTCCTTAGTACCACATTATGAATCTCTCACTCATAAATGTTGCTCAGCTATTTCTGAACTTTACTCTTGTTCTGGCTCATATCATCTCTTGAGGCAAATAATTTGATACATGTGCTGCTAGCTATATGAAATAGTGCCTACTATTCTAACTGTGTGTCTTTGAAATTACAAAGGACATCCTTATGTTCTGATATTTGATCAATAAATTATTTGTTTTTCACTGGGCTCCTTAGATAGCTATTAATAATAACTCCTTTGAGAACATTTTTACAGATGGTAAGAGAGACCAGAGATTGTGATAGCAAAAGTCTTCATTTTTGGAAAGAATTTCTCTAATACTGCAGACTGTGTGTATTTTTTACTGGCAGCTTAAGCCACTAGAATCTCGATGGATCATATCTCTGTCCATCACTGACCTGGCCATTTCCAGTGAATGGTCCTGTTTGGAGCTCTGTACACTTGTTCATTTCTCACAGAATAAAGCAGTTTGACAGTAGTAATAATACTATTTCTTGACCTTTCTGTCTGAAACATCTTTCTATGAAGCAGTCACTGGGATGTTGTATCAACAGGGTCTGCTGTTATCTTCATTATTTGTTGGTGGTCTTGTTTGTCAATGTCCTTCATAAATACAGTTGGTATACTTGGTTGACATGAACTTCAGGGTTGTGTTTTCATGATTTCTGCATGATTTATCACATGCTTCCTTCCTCTGTCTAAAGTGACTTCATTCTCTGAGCTTTGCCATTACTTAGCTCACCTATATAATTATATTTATCTTGATAAATTTATTATCTCTTTTTAGACTATATTTATGAATTGAGGAAAATAAATAATATATATGCATATAGCTATGAAGTATATCTTTTGAGGTATTGTACCTTTGTAGACTTTAGTTATACATATCACATGGGTTAAAATTTCAAAGTAGTAGTGGTATACAGTGATTCTTATTTACTCTATTCTATAATTAACAGAAGGACAAGTTTCGTATCTATGATGAATATTGTAGTAACCACGAAAAGGCACAAAAATTGCTTCTTGAACTGAACAAAATAAGAACAATCCGGACGTTTCTTTTGGTAAGTGCATGTTCAGTTGATACTGTACATTGGCTGGTTGAGGGCCCTACCTGTAAGAATGCATGTGACATGCTTTCATTAGTTACTTCTTAGCACATGTAGACTTTGAAGCTAGTCCACGGACAATCCAAGCATTCAGATCTGGGATGAGCTTGTGTGTGACAAATAATGTTAATGTCCTCTTCTGGTTGACCTGGAATGTGTGTGCGATCTCCTAGGTTCCTGGTGAGCAAAGGACTTAGGTCAGAGTTCACCTTTGCCTTACATTGTCAGCTTCCTAGAGATGTTCTTATGCCTTAGAGGATCGGAAGTGGGGTGGTCACAGGAAGGAAGCAAGTGTACAGAGGAGTTGTTCTCCTACCTATATACATTCCTTACTCTGTATTCATGGAAGCATCAGGAAGCAATGTCATGTTTTGTCAGCTCTGCAGTATCATTGTAAGCATCTGATTATGATGAGTTGGTAGAGCATTCCCCCAAGGTCTAGCTTTAGAGCACTTCCATGTACTTACACATCCTCTCCTGTTTCTTCATAGCCCTCACTTACTCTAGGCCACACTGATTTACTTTCTATATAGAGTGGCATTTTCTTAAAAATATTCTTTTGGATAGTCTGATTATATAGGGCAGGCTATCTTCAAATTTGTAACCCTTCCACCCAATATATCTCTTAGGTGCTGTGATTAGTGATCAGATTTCAAGTTTCTGTAGGCTTTATATGAAGAGAAACATAGAGTAGTCTACTGGCCTATAGTTTCTTTAGTGCATAGCTTTATGTAATATATTTAATTATACAATCATTATTACTGAATTATATTTCATTGTGTAGATTTGCCACATTGTGTTAATCTGTTTTATCAATTAGTGAATATTGAGTGAGACATGCATAGTGTTTGCTATGAATTATGAGCAGTCATGCACTAGCCTGTCTGTGGGGGGCATAGATTCTCATTCTCTTGAGTAGAAACTAAGAGTGAAATTGGTGGATCGTATGGTAATTTTTTTTCCCGTATGGTAAATTTAACTAAGAAACTGGTTCTGTTTTTCACAGTGGTCAAGCCATCCCCAGAAACCTGTGCTGAGATTTTGGGGTTTCTGTCCCTTGCCAACACTTGCTGTGACTAGGCCTATAATTATAGCTATGCTAGTAGGTCTGTAGTATTTTATTGTAGTCTGAATTTGAAACTAAGAATGCTTTCTTGTGCTCACTAAACATAATCTTTGGTAATATATTTATGTAAATCTTTTGTGTATTTTAAAATAGGAGTGTTTATATTATAGAGATGTATAAATGTTCTTAGTGTTGGGAACAATTTCTATATCAAATATGTTACTTTCCAATATTTCTTCCCAGCCTTGGTTCTCTCTTTTTTTTAAATGCCTTTTGAAAAATCTAAAGTTTTAAGATTTGATGAAATATAATTTGTTAATCTTTTCATTATGGCCATGCTCTTCTTGTCATATTTAAGAACTCTGTACTTAGGTGTTGTGCTTACTTTATAAGTTTCCTAAATGTTTTATTCTGTTGGTACTGTTATGTTTAGAATTATCTTAGTTTCATTTGGGGATAATTCATGTTTTAGGTGTAGTAGTTTTTGCAGAGTCTTAGGGTGTTCTATTTGCAGAGTCCTACTACCTGAATTCAAGCAGTTTATTTCTCTTTCTTTTCCTTATTATATTATCTAGATTAGAATCTATTGTAGATTGCTGAATAGAAGCACTATGAACAGGCACCATTGCCTTATTGTTGGTCATAGAGTTAAATCTTTGTAAGTTAGACATTGTTCACATGAATGGTCTTTCTTAAGTTTTTATAACATTCGTAGTTTTGAGAGTTTTCATTATTACCTTTCCTTCCTCCCTCTCTTCCTCCCTCCCTTCCTTCCTTCTTCCCTCCCTCCTTCCCTCCCTCCCTCCCTCCCTCCCTTCTTCCTTCCTTCTTTCCTTCCTCCCTCCCTCCCTCTCTTTCTTTGAAGTCTAGGCTTTGTGCATGCTGGCCAAGTACTTTATCACTAAACAACATCACATCTCTCTCTTTCCCTTTTTTAATGTTGGAAGCTATGACTCATTCATGTGTGTGTGTATGTGTGTGTGTGTGTGTGTGTGTGTAAAACTATAAATAATATATATGTGTTCTTGCTTATACAGAATAATGAAGTTCTGAATTATTCATACTCACTTATCCACATAAAAATGGAGTATTGAGTCCTAGTATAATTCTCTTTTATAGCTTTCAATTCTGTTCATTTTCTTTATATTTTGTTGTTAGATATGTATGTATTGATAATTATTATGTTCACATATCTGTTTATCATTATAAAATAATCACTTTTGCCTTAAATGCTATTTTTTGATAAAGTATATTTTCCTTGTAGTTACGAACGATCTCTTAGTGCTTGGAATTCAGTCCTTATCTCTTATTGAGCAACTCTTTATGATTTTTATAGATGTTCTGGTACACAGCACATAGGCAGAACTTCCTCTCACAGGCATGCTCATTTTCCTGTGTTTTTTAGTTGCCACAGACTGTTGCCTTGACTCCTGCAAATGTGACCCTGACTCTGACAGCCTTGCTTAGACTAACTAACCCTAATTTTTCCTATACATCATTTCTACTAGTTAATCTGGGAATGTCTGTAACTTTACTCTTGAAGGGTGGCTCTACTGATGGAACTCTTGATTACATCTTTGCTTTTCCTAAGTTGACTTGAACTGCTGCACAGATTCACAGCTTCCCTTGCTTCTGATGAGAGTGAACATGTCCTTTGTATATTGTTTGCGAACTACTTCAATTTCCTCTTGCCACCCTTAGTGCTCTGTCTTTATCTTTCCATAGGTTAACTAAATTGTGATTAGATGAGGATAATAACTTTGCTTTTATCACTTGTAGATACGCCTTTTGCTTTTTAATAAATGTTGAGACATTTTGTCATGGCCCGAGTGAAATGTGGCTGTGTTTCTAGCTACATGTGAGGAAGAGGTGGGAAGGCCTTTTGAATTCAGGAGCCGAAGACTAGTCAGAGCAACATGGTCAGACTCCAAGGTTCCACCTGAAAATAAAATGAACAAACTAAAACATAAATTGTGAAGTTTGTAAGCATTATTAAAAACAGTGACCATAAACCAGGTGGTGGTGGCGGCACATGCTTTAATCCCTGCATTCAGAACCAGAGGCGTGTGTATCGTTGTAAGTTCCAGGCCAGTCTGGTCTACACAGTAAAATCCTGTCTCTGAAACACCAAAAGAAAAAAAATCACATACTTTTTAAAATGTTCTTTATTACTGTTGTGCATACATTAAAATAAAAATATAATTATGAGCTTTTTTCTATTTTGTGTGTATAGGTGTCTTGCCTGCATGGATCTTTTTCTACTGTATGTGTAGTGCTTTTGAAAGTCAGAAGAGGGTGTCAGATCTTCTGGTTCTGATTTACAGATGGCTGTAAGGCACCATGCAGATGTTGGGGGTCAGAGCCAGGTCCTCTGGAAGGGCAGCTAGTGCCCTTAGGCATGCCCTGCTAAGCTGTCTCTCCAGCCACCGCCTCCGGGTTTTCTCCTGTTGCCTTGGAACTGTTTGTTTTTCCCTAATGCTTTTAAAAAAATTCTCTGTTCTTCACATTGGATGATTTATATGAACTTATTTGTAGCTCAGTTAAGTTCTTTTTTCGTTCAGTGTCTGTTTGATTTGGCCCCTCTGCTTCTCTCTGTTGAGGGCTCCTGTTCTCTGCTCATGATCCGTGCCCTTCAGTTATTTATGTGGTGCTTGCAACTCTCTGAATATACTTACGATGGCTGCTTTGAAGTCTTTCTTAAAAATAATATCTGGCTACGCTGAAGATTTTTAATGATTAAGTCAAGTTTTCCTGATCCTTTGTGTATCTCATAATTGTTTTAAAAGAATCATTTTTTCACTATCTATAAGTACACTGTCAGATCCCATTATAGATGATTGTGAGCCACCATGTGCTTGCTAGGATTTGAACTCAGGACCTCTGGAAGAACAGTCAGTGTTCCTAACTGTTGAACTCTGGCCCATATCTCATAATTTTAAAATTAAAAAAAAAAAAAACTTGACATTTTAAATAACTTAATGGCAACTCTGGAGTTGGTGTTTTCCTTTCTCAGATTAGTGACTGGGCTTTTTTCTTGTTTTTGTTTTTGTTTTTGTTTTTTTCATTTTTTTTCTGTTCCATTCATTGTGACCTGCTTAGATTCGATCTGAGTTCCCGTTTCTCTATGATACCTCTACTCAGTTTATCTTCCTTGTTTAACATTGTTTAACATTGTGTGCAACTTGTCAGAACTGCTCTCAGGAAAGTGCATGCCCGCACCAGTGTGAGTTGAGGGCAGTTGAAGGCCAGGTGGTTTGTAAGACGATTTATGCTTCTTGCCCTGGTGTCCACTCAGGTCCTTCTTGCATGACACCCCCCTTTCAGCAGCCAAAGATAAATGTATTCTCTCTGCCACCTGTATGTTTTTAGGTTATCTATGTTAAATTACTGGCTAGTCTGCTTGAAGACCTCATATAGAACTGTAATCTCAGGCTAACGTTATGGAATGTGGCAGCATCTTGGCCAACACTCCTTGGTATAAGATTTTTGCTCTCTGAGGCTCCCTTTACGGAGTGTAAGAACACTACTGTTTTGTTTAGTGTGTCCTGTCTTTAGCAGCAACCACTTGGGATGGTACTTAGTTTAATTTGTTTAGTGACCTATGTGAAGTCCTCCTGGAGAAGTCACAGGTCAAGAATGTGGGATTAGGTGACTCAAAGCATACTGCAGCAGACAGAATCTGTCTTGATAGTCCATATCCTGAAACTAAGTGAACATAGGTTATTGGATGGCATTAGGATATTCATTATATTTCAGGTTAGTTTCCTTATTCATAAAATGAGGCATAATTCATAGAGTTATCCTTTGAGACTTATATAGCAGTCTCTAGTTTGGGGTGATGATGGTATTATCTTAGGCCTTTGCTAATGCTGTTATCTCAGGAATGTTTTCATGTCATTGATCTCCCTGAAACTTACTCAGTGGACATACTTATTTTTATGACTACAGCACAGCTCACTGTGGGCTGTATGAGCCCACAACAATCATTAACCCAGAAACTGCTCTGCAGACATGCTCACAGACAGACTGATGGTGCTACAGACATGCTCACAGACTGATGGTGGAAGTTCCTCAGTTGAGGTTTCTTGTTCCTAGGTGACTCTAGTTTGTACCAAGTTGAAAAAACTCAACCAGGACAAGTACTTTCTGTGCATGCATGAAGACAATCCATTGTTCTGTTTTCTAGGACTCATGTCAGTGCTTACTGAGTGTCTACCTAGAACCCAGCCTTAGACGCAGAGAGATAGGATTTCCCAGAGCAAGCTGGCTGGAGTAACCAGTCATAATGGTGAGCTTTGTCTCATTGAGACCCTGTCTCATTGAATAAGGTGAAAGAGGATTGAGAATGATTTCTTTTTTTCTTTTTTTTTTTATTTTAGATATTTTCTTTATTTACATGTAAATTTCTCCATTCCCAGTTT
>NW_022196896.1:40214549-40298062 GCF_008632895.1 Mastomys coucha
AATTTTATTCAATATTAGAATGGCTACTCCAGCTTTTTTCTTGGGGCCATTGGCTTGGAGAATTGTTTGGCCCTCCATATGCATGTGTCACCAATGTGCATGCTCACTACACATATAGGTGTCCACAATATGCAAGAATGCATACATGTACCCCATCACCGCTACCACACATGGAAAGAAAATGTTAAAACTACCTAGGACAGCCAGGCAGTGGTGGTGTATGCCTTTAATTCCAGCACTTGGGAGGCAGAGGCAGGCGAATTTCTGAGTTCAAGGCCAGGCTGGTCTACAGAGTGAGTTCCAGGACAGCCAGGGCTATACAAAGAAACCCTGTCTGAAAAACAAAACAAAACAAAACAACCCCCCCCAAAAACAAAACAAACAAACAAACAAAACAACCAACCAACTAAACAAACAAAAAATACAAAAATAAAACTACCTAGGACTTTTCAGGATGCTTCAGCCAGAGCTGTAGAAGAGGGTTATCACATTTCTACAGCTGCTAACACGTTGGAACAGGAAACGCTGAAGCAATAATGGAATAGTATAAGATGTAAATAATTGTGTCTGGGGATTTCTCCCAGGAAAAATACCATACATACCTTGAAGAATCTTGGCTTCTCTGTCTGCTGTGATGTCTAGATGAAATCATCATTCCAAACTAGGTACACATATTGGCACTGAGGCTCGGGTGCCCCATGTAGGGGAGAAGTTGGTCCCAGTTCTGTGCTTTCATAACATTTTTCTCTCAGCTCTTAAAATTCATATGGAATGTTATAAAATCGTGACAGGGAATATTCTGACCTCATAGTACAGCTATCTGAAGCGCTTCTCTTTCCTGCCTGATGTATAAGGTCCACTTCTGTGTGGCCACCCTGGTAGGCAATGTAGAAACAAGTTTTGAGCAGGTCTTCCTCTTTATACATTTGTTCAGAAGACCAAAGGCCATTTACTCCAGTGGGCTTTCTCTTCACTGCCCCTTCCTGGTGAGCTTCTTGCCCACTACCCTGTGCCTGTTGACATGTGGGGATTTCTCCTTTCATCCTGGTGAGCTCTCGCCCACTACCCTGTGCCTGTTGAGATGTGGGAATTTCTCCTTTCATCCTGGTGAGCTTCTCGCCCACTACCCTGTGCCTGTTGACATGTGGGGACTTCTCCTTTCACATTGCCAGTGTGGAGATCCTCTCTGACTTCCTCTGAGATTGGCTGCCACCGTGTGATCACATAACAACAACAGTGACAGAATGACTTGGAATCACCAGGTTAAAGTGTTCCAGTTTGGCAGAAATGAGTCACTCTGAAATGAGTTGAAATTGTGTCACTAGTGAGCAGTGAAGCCTGACTTTCACAGGAGAACTCAATTTCTCTATGTTTGCTTTTCTCCAACATGAATTTTTAAAATGATTTTTTTTATTTCTATGTTTGTATGTGCACCTGCATGTATATGTGACTGATTGTCTGTAGGTGTTCAACATGTGTGCAGGAGCCTATACAGCCCCAAAGAGACCATCATATCTTTTGGAACTCAAGTTACAGCAGCTGTGAGCTACCTGATCTGTGTACTGGCAACTGAACCTGAGTCTATTTCCAAAAGTAGCAAGTGTTCTTAACTCTTAAGTACAGACCCATCTCTCCAAGTACAACATTGTATTTCCTATAAACAAAATAGGTCTGTTTTGTCTGTTTCTCTATTTTTCCCTCTATTTCCCTTTCTCTACTTAAACCCTTCCCCTTCGTGCTTGCTCAGAAGAATATATGTAAAGCAAATTCTAAATATAGGTTCACTTTGGGTTCTATAACTAACGTGAAAGACTAGGTCTTGACTGTACCTTGTAACATGGTATGTAAGGACACATATTTTTCACAAATGTTCAGCATAAAATGTTATGAGAGAATAGTTCCCAAGCTTAGGTTTGTAAGAGTTACTTATGTTTATTTTCACTGCAGAACTGCATGCTGCTTGGAGGCCGGAAGAATACAGACGTTCCCTTGGAAGGATATTTAGTGACACCAATTCAGAGGATATGCAAGTACCCTCTTCTTTTGAAGGTATTTTAATTATGTACAGTGTTT
The DNA here is from genome assembly GCF_008632895.1 of Mastomys coucha. NCBI lineage: Eukaryota > Metazoa > Chordata > Mammalia > Rodentia > Muridae > Mastomys > Mastomys coucha. Next base: position 40,216,623 of record NW_022196896.1, read on the forward strand.
GTTATTACCTTAATTTTGGCTGATTTCTTTAAAAATCATATCTTTTAAAGAGACCAGAATTATAAAAAGAATAGACCATAATTACTGAAAAAAAAAATAGCTGTTTTGTCATAAATTCCTGTCTTGAATAGGAAACAAACCTTTGGCAGAAAGAGCATTAGAGAATGCTTTTAGTGCTCTGTGGAGCACACATACTTGTTTGAGCTTCATTTAGAATAAATGCATTAGCTTCAGAATAGACCCCACTAAATCATTATGATTGGCTTCCACAGCACTTTAACTATAGAGAATTTTAAATAATTCCAGTGTTGGTCTATTTTTGGTTTCTCCATATTATGGTGACCTGATGCTAATGAAGTTAAGGTTAAAATTACATAATTTTAAAGCTTAGTCTGATGGTTAGGTTTTTGTCAACTTGACACAAGTTCTGGCCATCTGGGAGATGGAAAAATCGATTGAGAAAATACCTCCATCAGTTTGGCTTGTGGACAAGTCTGGAGGACATTTTTTGTTTGTTTGTTTGTTTGTTTGTTTTTTGAGACAGTGTTTCTCTGTATAGCCCTGGCTGTCCTGGACCTCACTCTGTAGACCAGGCTAGCCTCAAACTCAGAAATCTACCTGCCTCTGCCTTCCAAGTGCTGGGATTAAAGGTGTGCACAACCACTGTCCATCTTGGACATTTTTTTGATCAACAATTGATGTGGGAAGGCCCAGCCACTGTGGGTGGTGCCACCCTGGGCAGATGGTTCTGAGTTAGTTATATATATAAAAGCAAGCTAACCAAGCTAGTAAGCAGTGTTCCTCCATTACCTCTGCTTCAGTTCCCCCTTCAAGGTTTCTGCCCTCACTTCCCCTCACAATCTACAATAAGCTAAAACAAACCCTTTCCTCTCCAAGTCTCTTTGAGTCATGGTATCTCTCTTTGCAATGGAAACTCAACTAATACACTTGCCTTTTAAATAATTGTTTTAAATGTATTGTGTAGACCACATGGAACCAGAGATGATAGAACACAGAGTAAAAGAGCTCCAATTACAGACAGTAAACACTACATAGAGACCTCCCCCAAATGGGGGAGTGAAGCAGGAAGCCTAAATGGATACTACACCTGCCATCTGCAGTGTAGTCTCACATTTCTGTTACTGTCTGTCATATAGTGATGGTTTTCTCGATCCACCTTCTAAAATCTGGCTCAGAAATACCCAAATTCTGGGGAGGGCACAGGGTTTTTGAGAAAGGGGTTGCAAAATCCACAAAAACCCATCAAGAGAAGTGATAATCAGGTAGCAATAACTGTGGCAGACGCAATGAGAAATCACTCCTTAAAGAAGATAGCCCAGAGTTATCAAATTTGGGAGGGAGTCGACATTTGAGGATCGGTTTGTGCTGGCAGTTTCTTGGGGTCTCTTGCTGTTTCGGGGGAGCCAGAAGCAGCTGAGGGCTTGACACAAGTCTATTGGAGCCTTATGTCTGGTCCTCTGACTCCAACTGCCTTAGGGGTGGCTAACAGGACAAGATATTGGTTCTACTAAAGGAGGTGGACAAGGATTTTGATTGGAGCCTGATGTCTTTATTAGTATGAAGTTTCCTGGAGAGAAATGGGGAGGTCCTTCATGTCCTTCTCTGAAAAATCCTGTCTCTAGTTCTGACAGATCTATGGAAATTTTGCCAGCTGATGACATTAGTCTCAAGTGACTGTTTTAGGGTCTGGTCAAGGTTATTGGTGAGGAAAGCTTTCCTGTACAGGGATGACACTTGGTAATTAGACTCATTCCTAAATTTGAGCAGGGCTGGGGCAATATATATTACCCATGGGGCTTGGGTTTCCTGAGCCAGCTTCCTTAGGTGTCTTTTAGGAGATGCCTAACCTGCTTTACTTTCCCAGAAGTCTGGGGCTGTAAAGCACAATGTAGATGATACTGAATTTCCACGGCTCTAGTCAGACCTTAAGAAATGAGAAGGCCCATTTTTAAAGCTGTAAGGACTTCCTATGCTCACCCCAGCCCTGAGACAAGATACAGTTTTTTATATTTATTACAGATGCTTAAGGCTTTTGGTTACACTGTTCCCAACTAGCTCATATGACTTACTAACCCATTTTTCTAGTCTAAGTTCTGCCATGAGTCCCGTTAGTCTCTTTCCATCCCAGCTTACTTCTTCCTCCATCTTATTGTTGAAATCTTCTCTGTATCTGATTCATTTCCCAGAGATCTCTGTTCCTTGAAGTCCTATCTTCCTTACCTGCCTCTGCTATAGGCCATCAGCTTTTTATTAAAACCAATCAGAAGGTGAGAGAGGGGGTGATTACAAAATATGACGTATCCATATGAATAACAATACTAAAGTTTGTCTGCACTCAACTCTCTGTTGCACAGAAATTAGCATTTGAATAGTACAAAGACAATCTTTACACAGAGCACAAAAAGATCACTTCAATATATTGTAATTCTGGAAACTTTTTTTTTGTTTGTTTTTGTTTTTTTTGAGACCAGGTTCTCTGTATATCCCTGACTGTCCTGGAACTCACTCTGTAGACCAGGCTGCCTCCTAGTGCTGGGATTAAAATGTTTGCTACCACCACCTACCTGGCTTGGAGAATTTTGAGTATTCCAAATCTAGGAATTATTTCAGAGAATGATACCCTAGCTTATTACTTTAGAGAACAACATCTTCTCTACCTCTGGTTTTCTATTTCATATAGGAAAGCCCCTATCCTCTCTGTAAAGGTATCTACTAAGACTAGGGGATATTTGGAATTTTATTTACCAGGCATGTGAGTTAAGTCTAGTTGCCGGTCTTCCCCATGGTAGGTGCCCTGTCTCTGGTACCTGAATCTGGTGATGCCACTTTGAGGGGTTATGTCGATGAGATAGCTCACATTATACCTGATGGGTCAGTTCTTTTAGGGCTCGTCCCTTGAACATTCTATTTACCAGGATGAGTTTACTTTCTTGTTCCAAATGATACATCTGACAAAGGGCTTTAGAACTTCCATTGTAGGGTAATGATAATCAGTGATTATGTGTTAGGTCCCATCCTTTATGATTTCTGATTTTAAATGCTAAAGCTGGTTTCTCAAGGGATTTGTTGGATCTTCCTTGAGGCAGCAGAGATTCTTCCCAGAGGATGGGAAATTCCTTGGGCTTCCATGCAGCCTCCTTGGCCTCAGAGTCAACCATTCTATTTCACATGCCACTGGGTCTTCTTTCTGATGTCCAGGGCAGAGGATTGCAGTCACTGGCATGATAAAAGGATGGCATTATGGAGTCTAAGAATGTCTTGAGAATACTTTATAGGAGTCTCTGTTGTAGGTAGGAGGTGGCTTCTTTCCTTCCATGTGGTTAAATGGGTATGGGCGATAAGGAGACCAAATTTGAATCTGTATAAATAAATACTGACTCCCCCACCCCCCACCCTTAGGACAGTTCCAGGCCTGAAATGAGAGCTTTAAGCTTGACTAGTTGAGTAGCAGAGTTTGGCTATTGGACCTGATTTGGACACCTTGAAGTCAGTGACTATTGCATATCCTGCATGTCAGCTTATTCTTTCATTCATGAAAGAACTACCCTCTGTATAGAAGACCAGGATGGGCTACTACACAATTAATTGTCTATAGGTATCTCCTAACAGGACTGGAGAGGTTTTCCTTCCTTTTCTGGCAGATAGATGGCTCAGTTCAGGCTTTTACAGGTCTTGAATATAATTTCAGTTCCCTCCAACATGAGGCCTGATACTTAAGTAAAATATTGTGAGTAAGATTTACAGTGGTTCTCAACCTGGGCTTGTGACCTCTTTGTAATTGAAGGTGTCTTTCACAGGGGTCACCTAAAATCATAGGAAAATACAAATATTTATATTATAATTCATAACAATAGTAAAATAACAGTTATAAAGTAACAATGAAAACAGTTTTATGGTTGAGGGGGCCATCACAACACAGGGAACTGTGTTAAAGGATCACAGCATTAGGAAAGTTGAGAAACATTGAGATAGAAGTTTGTCTTCTAATTTCAAATGATCCAGTGTAATCATGCATTACACTGTGAATTGTGAGGGGGGGGGGCCCAAGTATAGTCTTTTGAGATTCAGGAATCAGGAGCCTGGCAGTAGCAACTGCTCACAGACATCCTGATCAACCCATGGCTACCTGATATAATTCCTGAGCTATCTATATGACTTGAGGAATGAACAATGCACTGGATGATTACTGTTCTCTGTCTCTCAGCTATATACCAGAGAAACTTAGACTTACTAGGCAAGCCTAAGGCAGGAGTCTTAGTTAATGCCTTTTTAAGTTTCTGGAAAGCTTGCTATGATTCAGGAATCCATTCAACTCTGTTGAATTATTAAGATTTAGTCTCCTTGGGAGCCTGATTTAGAAGTGTAGCTAGCACTGTGTAATCAGGAATCTAAACTCTGAAATATCCTATAGTTCCCTGAAAGGCTTTCATCTGGGGGTTTAGAACACGAACCTGAAGGAACAGGTTTGATAGAGCAGGAAGGCCGAGACAGTTCAAACTCATTCTGGTTCTAAAGCTCTGGACTCCCTTTGGCAAGACAAGGCCCAAATAGGCAACTTTGGTTTTGTATACCAGAGTGTTTCCCCACCAGAGTCTGTATTTGATAGCTTGGAAATTAAGGAGAGGTCTTTTCTCTGTATATGGAGTTTCTTTGGTCAGCCCATATAGGACATCATCTACATATTGGATCAAAGTAGTCTTCAGATAAGTTCATCCTATTAAGTCTCGGGAAAGAGCTAAGCCAAATAAGGAAGACTATCTCAAAACTGCTGTAAGTAATTTGTCCTGCTCTGCATGTGAGATCTTTGAAAAGGAACTAGAAACTGGTTATTGGATGACTTGAGATATTTAAGAAACTGTCTTTAAGATGTTAAGAATGATATGCAATATTAAGACTGTTTGTGGTGGTGGCAGCATAGACTTTTAATCCCAGATCTCAAGAGGCAAAGATAGTCTGAATTTGAGGCCAGCCTGGTCTATATAGTGAGTTCCAGGACTACCAGGGCTACACAGAGAAACCCTGTCTTAAAGAACAAACAAACAAGATCTAGCCCTTACCCAAGAATATTTTTAGGGGAATCTGGGTAAGGAAAGTATGAGAATTAGGAACAACTGGGTGGGGTGGAGCCACTCTGTAACTGATCATACAGAAACCTTGGACTTACTTATTTGTTAGGACCTTTGTTAGCACCAAGAATGGGGATGTTCTGTGTGCTGGAACATTCAGCCAATCATCCTTATTTCATTAGCCTTTGGATTATGTCCTTCTCTGACTTCAGGCTTCAGGAGACATTGTCTCTGATCTAGAAAATAGGCAGAGTCTTTAAGATACATAACTAGAAAAGTGGCCATCTTAGTCTTCTCTATAGTGTGTACTTCCATCTGTCTACACTGCAGTCTTGACCATTGCTTCCATTGAGACAAGCAGTAGTGTTTTGCCCTGGAGGGATAGACCTTGAGTGTAGACAAAAAGTTTCTTCCTAACAGAGGAGTCAGGCAGGGTATGAGGAACTATTAAAAAGAAATGACAAATGTGGAGTTCTCCTCCTGAACATGCAAACAGTTGAGTGAAATATCACTTAATGAGTTGTCCTAATGCACCCTGAATTATTGTAAACCTTCAGGACCAGGGACCAAGGGAAAGGGACAGTGCTAAGAATCATACCCCTGAGTCAGTCATGAATCTAATCTTATGCTTCTCACAGTCAGAAAATCCTTAAGATTTTTGATCATGATGGGAGCCAGTATGGAACCCCCTTGCCTGCCAGACCTGTCATTGTGGGAAAGATGATGGCATGAAGGTTAATTAGGCTGGAAGGCACTGATGTTGCTAGTGATTTTTCTTACAGATAGGACAGCTTCTGGGAGGTCTCTGAGCGCATTCCCAACAGGAAGTGGCCTTCTTGTGAAGCAAGACCTAGGTTTAGACTTGTTTCAGGGATTGTGGGGACTTTAAAATAGTTGACTCTTGTAGTGATCACAAACTCACCATGATATTCTTTCCCTTCATGGTTCTATCAAGAAAAAACAAAAACAAAAAAGCAAAAAAACCTGAGTTTATGAATTGGACAAATAAAAATCCAAAAGCCTGCTAGTGTTTTGTCTGGGGCTACTACCAGTGTCTGGAGCTTTTTATGAATGTCTGAAGTTGGGTGAGTTAAGAGAGTGGCTTTTAGGATTACTTCTGGTGACTCAGGGTATGTAGAAGCTTCCTTGTCTTCTTGAAGTATATAACAGGGACTAGTAAAGAGTTTAGACAGTAGCCTTCTTAATCACACAGTAAAGAATGTCATCTCCATTCTTCATGTGGTCATTTGGACTACAGAGATGGGCTAGCCTTATCCCCCATAGGAAAGTCCTTGTCCACTTTAGATCCCTGGGCAGTGACAATGTCATTGCTTTTCAAAGGGCTCAATCTAACACTCTCCTCTTTTCCAAAAGGGTTAGCGTTTGTTTTACTAATGTCATTATATCTCTCCAACATAATTCATGTATCTGCTTCAGTTGCTCAGTAGGTTGATCACATTGTTCTGGATCTTCCATATAACTTCCCAGTTCTTCCTTCCTCTGTGTCATTCAGTTCTGCCACGGTAAAGGAGGAGTGGGCAAACAGAACTCTTCTGTCTCTCCTGATTCTTACTTAAGAGAAAAACATCCCTTTTGGGTGTTAGGAGAGTGCATAGATATTTTGTTTCTTTTTGAGGTAAGAATTACATGGATATGAATTGGGGGTTTAGGCTCCCAAAAGATCAGAATTGACCCTTGAGTTTTTTTCCTTACTAGTAGGGTTTTCCTGGGTGAAGGTCTTTTTTCTAATTTCTCTGGCTCTTCACATCATCTTTAAACTCTATGGCTAGCTATAGTCCACTAATGTGGGAGCCATCAGAAACTATTGCAGAGGATCTCCTCGGCTCCTGGTGGGTCAAAATAAACTCCAATTAAATTATCCTCAGACAGGGTCCTTGTGAAATGCTTTATGAGCCATGAAGGTAGTCTCCAAAATAGGCCCCTCAAATCCAGTTCTCAGATTTTAGCTTACCCCACCTCAATATTTCAGGTGTACAATAGTAAGAACAGCTAGTTGGAAGCTAGTCACAACTCTCTGGAAGGGTATCAGTTAGAATCTAGATTATGTAACAGTCCAAAAAGTTTTTAACTGTCCTGTGTATTCTGACCTAGGAGAAGTGAGCAAAGAGCCCAAGAAGAGCCTGTTTGTAGTCAGACTAGGTAAGACCTTCAAAAGATTCCACCCAGTCAGAGACTACATAAGATCCTAATAAGATCCTATGTAGCCAAAGAAGACTAGATAGGATGCCAACAAGATTCTCCATCGTTAGAGAAGACTACATAAGACACTAAGAAGATCTTACCCTGTCAGAGAAGACTATGATTGTCAGGATAGAGGGAAAAATGCAGTGTCATTAGGACTAAAGTTCAGGAAGTCTCTTTGGAGCCAGCTGCCTGTAGCTAATTCTAAGAAATCGTCAGCCTCAGCCTGAGTGTTTGCCAGCTGTGAAGCCTTTAGCCAGAGCTCTCTGAAAGAAGTCTCTTGCTCTTAGAAACAAAGGCATTAGAGCTAAATCTGAAAGTGAACCCTCCTTATCAAAGAAATGGGAAAAACAAAATTACCACTGTGTGCTTTTCATCATACTTTAAATATTACAGTGGTGACCTTCTTGTCCCAGAATGAAGATGGGATGCCATCTAACTCAATGGTCACCCTACGACATGCTTTTGTGGTTTGGTTCAGTTTATCCTGACCTTAATATTTAGGTGCTCATCAGAAGGATTCGCAGGGAATTCTTCCAAAATGTTACTCTCTAGTCTGGGAGACCTCAGACACAGCAAGCACCAAGTTTTGTTAAGAGTGAAGGAGTATACACACAGAAGACTCCCCTGTAAGTGCAGAGGGATTTCAGAAACCAGATCCACAAGGAGGGCTTGAAGTTCTTAATTGTTTTTGGGCTCCTTAAAGAAGAGGCAGCTTAGGGGTATTTGGGTGTGGATGGGTCTGCTAGTTTGCTAGTCTCTCTCTCTCTCTCTCTCTCTCTCTCTCTCTCTCTCTCTCTCTCTCTCTCTGTGTGTGCATGTGTATGTGTATGTCTAGGTATGGATGGGTCTGCTAGTGTGTATTTGTGTGTTTGTGTGTGTGTTTGTTGAGAGACAAGGAGTGGTGCTACAGCAAGCCTTTGTTCTGGATGCAGAGGCCAGAAGTTTACCATCTGGCTGTTTACCTATGGCCTCTTTTCCTAGCTGTCCGCCTGTCAGGGTGCTTATCTGCCTTCAGGATATCTTGCCTTAATTGCTCTCTAGCTTAATTTTTTTGAGCCAAAGTCTCTCACTGAGCCTGAAGCTTATCAACTTGGTTAGGCTGGATGACAGAGAAACTTCAGGGATCTTCCTGCTTCTGTCCCAACCCTCTATATTGGGGTTATAGGTGAAGAACACCACACGTAGCTTTTGATACAGAATCTGGAGATCTGAGCTTAGGTCCTCATGTTTATGCAACAGGCACTTCATGGACTGAGTCACCTCTGAAGCTTGTAAGAACCTTATTTTTAAACATTTTTTTTTTAAAAGACTGATTTCTTATTGCAAAGTAGGTCTAAAGTTGCTTGGTTAAGCTATGGAAAGCCTTATGCTGAAGCAATGGCAAGGGCCTCCAGCTGCAATTTTGGCAGAGCCGTTAATATACAGTATCAATAAAAGCACGGCTCTGCATGTTCTGATGTTCTGAGAGTCCCTACAGATTTCCAGCTAAGGGACTCAGTGGGCGTATGCAGCCACAGGTACCCTTAGCCCTGGTCCCTATTGGAATCCCAGATATTGTAAGTACCAGAAGGGATGTTAAGACTATGTTGTAAACAAGTGGTTGCATTAAATCACTCATTGCTGATTAGGAAGGAATCAAGTGTTTAAATTTAATTCTTATAAAAACAAAACAAAACAAAACAAAACCTAGCATCATAGATACATTCTTGTCTCACATGTAAGAGAGCAGTTAAGAGGCTGTAGGTAGAAGTTAGCTCCTTTCCCTTTCAGGAAGATTATTTTCATACACACAAAAAGAAAAGGATGATTTACTTATGTGTACAGATAAGCTAATGCTGAAAAATTATGCTAATATTTGAGTGTTTTTTTAATTCAGAGCTAAGTATTAAAAGCACAGGGTTGTGGTATAAGTAATTCAGAATCTGAGTGTGAATAACCATTAGAATCATTATTTGATTTGTTTTTTGTTTGTTCTATTTTCATTTGTTTTTATTTCACATGATCTAATTCATGTCTCCACTCTTTGGACTAGGGTTGGCCACCATTCCAGGCCACATCCTGTCCTGAAGGTTGATGTTCTCATTTCCCATACAACAAGCAGCTCCCTCACTTAACTCTGAGTTTGTGCTTTGGGGATGGAAATTTTATTTATATATTTTCTTTTCATTCCAAATATCAAAAGCAGAATAATCTGTAATCTTTTAAGTATATTAAAAAGTCTTCTTAGTTGTTTAGAAGTATAAAGTTAAACATCCTTCACCCACTGTCTAGACTTTTGTGACCACACTGCTTCTTAGTTAGTCATTTGTTTCCTTAGGGCAGTTGTCATCCACATGGCACTAACACAGTTACAAAAACACTGCAGCATAATTTCAGAAAGATTTCTTTTTTTTTTCTTTTATTTCTTAGTATCCAGTAGGAAAGTAGGCAGTTCATAGTTGGCTTATTGTTGAATATTTTGAAATAAACTTTGACCTTGTGTTTGATACGATCTAACATGAAAGGAATACGCATTACATTTTTCTCTAGGTGAAGCTGAAATTTTTACTCTTGATCCCAAAATCTTAAGACAGACTTACAACCTCAGAAGTAAATTCTCTGAATTAAAACCCCTTTAAAGGTGTAAAATGAAGACATCAGCCTATAGCTTCTGAAAAGATGTTAATTCAGTTTTGAAATTGTGGTGCATATTTATTTGAAGATCTGTTAAAGAATCCGAGACAAAGGAAATTAACATATACTGATGTGCTTCTATTTGAACAGAAGTCAGATTATAAAAGCTAGGATGTGATCCAGGTGAGACAGGTGATGATTTGAATCATGAAACCTCCTTCTGTTTCTAAAATACTGGTAAGTTTGAGGAAAAACAATAGTTTCTGCAAAAACTCAGCATTAAAATAATGCTCGCTCATTGATTTGACCTTTTGCTTTTGATCTCTATCTTAGCGGAGGTTGTGATGTCATTTAGCACAGTGGCTGTCCCAGTCTTTGTAGTTTTCATTTCCTGGTCAGTCCTAGTCTGCTGCTGTACTAGTGCACTGGAGATCAAAGGGAGGTTTGTCTTTGTGTATCCACAGGAATTACTGAAGCGGACTCCACGGAAACATAGTGACTACGCAGCAGTGATGGAAGCCCTCCAAGCCATGAAAGCTGTTTGTTCCAACATTAATGAGGCCAAGAGACAGATGGAGAAACTGGAAGTTTTAGAAGAGTGGCAGGCACACATTGAAGGCTGGGAGGTATGTGTACTTTTTCAACTCTTCAGCTTCACATAGCTGTGGAGTCACATGCAGGGCTTCTCCTCAATGCATGGAACCCTCAGTAGTTATCTTCTAGCAGCCCATGGGTTGTAGTTAGCTCAGAAAGTGTCTCCTTAACACATGTATAGGATGGAAGTCATCTTGACCTGAGACATGTGTGATGGAACCAATCAATACCATGTGCCTCCAAGCTTTGGCCCTTCAGATTTTGGGGTACCAGAGTTCCCTTCTTCCTGTCCAGATTTTGGTCAACAAATTTATAATCTGGATTCTTGGGATAATAAAAGATTGTGTGCTGTGATATCATCTTTAGACTCTTATATTAGAGATAGAATGTTGAATTTCATTTTGCTACTCAGTCTGTGTTTTGATTTCATTTCTTTATCTCTCTCTTTTTTTAAAGATTTATTTATTATTATATGTAAGTATACTGTAGCTGTCTTCAGACACACCAGAAGAGGGTATCAGATCTCATTACAGATGGTTGTGGGTCACCTTATGGTTGCTGGGATTTGAACTCCGGACTTTCGGAGGAGCAGTCAGTGCTTTTAACCACTGGGCCATCTCACTAGCCCCTTGATTTCATTTCTAAACTGAAGGAAATCTGTATGATTTGATAGTGTTCATCTAGTCAAAATGAAAAATGTTATGAGTTTTATGAGTCATTAAAGAAAGTTATTTTAGAGATAAGAAAGTAAATAAAGATCTTGTTTGAGAATATGATCAATGTTTCCAGCTATAGTGACTGGTGATGTTGAGTCTTAATTATTTCACAGGAATAAAATCCAGCACTTCTGCTATAAAAATAAGCTAAAATTCATATTTGAAATGACTGTAACTTAATATGATCTTTGGGCTAGCAGATTTTTTTTCATGTGATAAAAAATTAAGATAATAAAAATACAAATGTAGAAACAGGAATGAAATTGTATAGCCAAGTACTACTCAGGCCAATGCACAAATTACTTTTATCTTTGGGGATTTGTCATTAAATAACTCTTTTCTTGGTTATCATTAGACATAAAATTATATTCAGACAGATATACAAAGAAATCAACAGCACTGACCTGAGACAAGTCTCCTATTTGGCCAGCCCCTGGGATGAATCATTGAAAGTGCTAACTGGGGTTTGATTTAGCTTCCTCTGTGCCTATAGTCTTCCATTTGGAATGCCCAGGGTGATACTTCCTGCAGCAAGAATCCTGCCTCTTTCAATCAGAGAAAATGGTTGTGTATTTTACATTTGTTTCATGATGATAATTCCTTTCCTGCGGAGCAGTTGTCCTGCTGGGATGAGAGAAATAGAACCAAGTTTGCTTTTGTGACTTTGTTGTCAGTCAAATACTGGAAAAAAAACCAAACTCTTTTAAAATTGTAGGATTTGCCAGTATAATCTGCCAGCCCTTTTACTACCAGAAGATCTTCAGAGACTCTTTTCAGTACTGTGGTATCTGTTGTAATTCCCTTCTGGCTTAAAAAGATAGGTCTACTACAGAGAAGAGGGTTTGTTTAAACACTCTTGCTTTCTTGTACAACCATGGATTGCATCATTTTACAAGTGGAGCGCAGCAGAAGATGTATCCATTAGGCCAGTTGCTATAATTTGGGTCTTGAATGTCCCCCAATACCCATGTGTTGAAGGCTAGGCTCCCAGTCTTTGGTACTGTTAGGAGATGGTAGTACTTTTAGGAGGTAAGGCCTAGTAGAAATGTTAGGTGATTGGAAAGTGTGCCATTGAAGGGGATATCTAGATGTTGGGACCTTCCTGTCTCTCTCTTTCATTTTCTTTCCTCCATGAGTATCTTAGAGTTTCCATTGCTGTGAAGAGACACCATGACCAAAGCAACTCTTATGAAGGAAACATTTAATTGGGGCTGGCTTACAGTTTCAGAGGTTCAGTCCATTATCATCATGGCAAGAAGCATGGCATCATCCAGGCATACATGATGCTAGAGAAGCTGAGAGTTCTACATCTTGAGCCTAAGGCAACCGGGAAGACACTAACTCCCTTCTACTGGTAGCTAGGAGAAGGGTCTCTTCGGCACTGAGTAGAGCTTGATCACTAGGAGGCCTCAAAGCTTACCTATACAGTGACATATTTCCTCTTACAAGGACACCCCTCCTCCAATAATGCCACATCTCCTAACAATGTCACTTCCCATGGGCCAAGCATACTCCACCACAATGAGGTAAAAAAAAAAACCCTGTCTCTGCACATACTTCTACTATGACATACTATCTCATCACAGACCAAAGCAATGGGGCCAAGTGACCAAGGACTGAGATGCTGGAAGATGTGAGACAAAACCCAAATGTTTTCTTTTTATCCACTGATTTATTTTAGGTATTCTTTATAGTTACAGAAAGCTGGCATGCTAGCCCTGATTTTACAATATTCAGAGTGGAGCCTTGAAGCTGAGGGAGTCAGTGGAGCTTTAGCAGTTCAGTTGAGTATGTAGGAATCCAGCAAGGGCTCAACTATGTCACACAGGGCAGTTGATAGTGCTAATTCCCTCTGTTCTTGAGAAGATTTAGAAGAATAAATGAGATAAGGCCATAGAATTGAGGCATGAAGCTTAGAGTAGGGTTGAGCCAGCTACTAGATAACTCATGACTAGTTCTTGCTCTGTACCCCAGCCCTCTATAGTGATGAGGGGAAGTACTAATACTTTTGAAGGGGTTAGTAGATAGAACTCTTTTAAGAGAACTCTTTAGAAGCACAATTTGTACAGGGTTAACTCTACCCTGAAAGAGAACAGGAATGGGTTAAAGAGGTAGTTTGGATTGTTAACAGGGTTATTGATATGTGTGGATAAATCTTCTGCCATCAGGGAAGTCCAAGTTTTGATGTAGATGGTACAATGATATTCACAGAAAGCAGAGTCCTCTGAAGTGTTTTTGTAGTTAGGAACTCGGGGGTGAGTGCTAAGAATGAGCTCCATGTGGATTTCCTGCAGCTCTCTCATGATCACCTCAGGGATATAAGCATTCCTTCATCAGTTACTAAGATACCTTTGAATAGCACTAAAGTCTTTTAAGTGATGGATATGCACTAATTCTAACTGTGGTGGAAATTCTTCTCATTCAATTATCCAGGGTCTTATCGGTCTCTTTAATCAAAGAAAGTTTTTTTTCTGTTTGTTTGTTTTTGAAGACAGGGTTTCTCACTCTATCCCTCCCTATCCTGGAACTCACTCTGTAGACCAGGATCTCTGCCTCTTATATCCAAGTGTTAGGAGTAAAGGCCTGCATGCTGCCATCACCCTGCAAACGAATTTATTTTTTACAATGAATTCTCACAAATAATTTGCCCGCCTGGAACTTTGTACTACTAAGTGGTCATTTACACTTGTTTGTGGACACTGCATAAATAATTGCAATTTATTGTTCCTACATGATTTGAAATAGTGGGGGAAAACATAGCTTTTAAGGAGACTTGATGTTTAGTCTAAGCTTCCATGACTGCCCTCTCCACACTGCCCCTGTCAAGGGATATACATCAGAGTTCACTTGTAGATAGTGTAGATGTTTTCAAGGATTCAGTGAAATGAGTGAGTATACTTTGAATATCATGAAAGTTCGGCATACGTGAAGCAATATTTTGAAGCTTTCTTTCCTCAGTAGGAGTTTAAGAATTTCCTATTTGAATAATCTATGAAGTTAGCTATCTCTATTCTATGATGGGCTATCTCTATTCAAAACTTTTCTTAATGCTATGACAAAATACTGGGGAAAGCAGCTTCAGGAAATAAGGGCATCCTGGCATGGAAGGCATGGAAGGGGAAGCTAAGGGAACTAGTCACACTGTATCCTCAGTTATAAAGCAGAGAGACATGGGTGTGCTGGCATGCTCGGCTGTCTTCTTCTTCTTTCCCCTTTCATGTAGTTCAAGGCTCCAGTCCACAGTCTGCTGCTCCCTCAGTCAGGGTGTGTCCTTCATACTCAGTTAAACCTCCAGAAATACCTTTACAGCCATGCTAGACATTTGATTTCAAATCCAGTCAAGTCAACAGTGCAGATTAAACCAGTTACTTAAGATATATGAGTCCAAGCCATTGTGCTGGCTAAGTTGATGTCAACTTGACACAAGCTATAGTTATCTAAGAGGAAGGAGCTTCAATTGAGAAAATAGTTGTAAAGGGCATTTTCTTAGTTAATGTTGATGGGGGAGGATCCAGACTCTTGTTGGTGGGGCCATCTCTGGTCTGGTTGTCTTAGGTCCTTCGAGAAAGCAGGCTCAGCAAGCTAGGTGAAGCAAGCCAATAGGAAGCACCCCTCTCCTCTCTGGCCTTGGCATCAGCTCCTATCTTCAGGCTCCTGTCCTGTTTGAGTTCCTGCTCTGACTTCCTTTAATGATCAACTACCATATTGAAGTGTATGCTGAATAAACCCTTTCTTTCCCAACTTTCTTTGGACCATGGTGTTTTATCACAGCAATAGTAACTCTAATTATGACAGCTATGGACTTTTCAAATAAAAGTTAACTTTACAATATCTCTAGGATATGAACCTCTGGGGGTTAACCACACCTCAATGGTGATTATGAGTCTGAACATTTTGCTGAAGTTATGATTCTCTTTCTGTTGACTTACATGTTAGGATAATTAACTCACCCAATTTTTCAAAACAATAAGCTGATGAAGTTTAGGTTTGCAAATTTGCAACTAAGGAAAAAAAAAGCTGATTCTTTGAAGTATTGTTTTCCTACCTGCCCTTTAGTAGTAAAGAAATTAACTTTTTTTCTCAGCATGTATGTATGCAGTAACTTTGGCCAAGAAAATATACAACCTATGCTTTAACTGCTTATCTTTGAAGTTATGCATTTATCACAGCAGTTTATTATACTACTTCCCAGGAGAATGGCAATACCCACTCTATTTGAGAAGATTTTGATAATGAACAAATGAGACACAGCCAGAAAGTGGAGAGTTTCAGAGCACTCTATTATACTTACTGAGCTTATATGCCAACAATGAATCTACTTTGGGCAACAAAATTACCAGAAGTTTAATTAAAGCTGTTGACTTCCTTCATAGAACTGGGCTACTCTCAGTTTTACCCCACTTTGGGTAGATCAGCTATGTTGTTTTAGTTGTATGTTCTGGATTCACTGTGTGGTATTTTGATGAAGGAATATAATTAATATGACACTGTTTAGTAATTCAGTTTAAAACCCTTGATTCTTGGTGAGTATGCTTTCTTTAAAATGCTAATTTTACCTCGGTTATTCCCCAATAAGGAATTATAACCACAAGGAAGTAATAAGAAATCAGGCTACTGGATTGAGACCTAGGTTCATGTTCATGGTAATTTGGGCTCAGTGAACACAGGAGTGTTGATCAAACTGTATAAAGATTTACAATATCTCCATATGTTTCTGGACTGTCAGGATAAAAAGAAATTTTAAGAAGAGATTTCCTAAAACACAATACATTTGGAGCATAGATAAGCAAGTGAACAAAATAATACCTTTTTATTAATTTCTACTTCAGAATTTTAGATTTGAGTTTTTATTTAACTTTATTTGAAGTCGCCTGTAAAACCAATACTAGTAGTTGTTTGGTTTCAGACCCTTGGATAAAGAACTGAGGTGCATATTTTACATATCAAAGCAGAACTGGTCTTCAGGCTCTTCCTGCATCCCTCAATCCCTCCCTGACATACCCTGCCCCCAACCCTGAACTTTCCAGGCCAGGATCTGGGCTGCCCTTCCCTCAGAGGCTCTTTCTATACAGTCCAGACATTTTGGTCTCTCTTGTTCTCTTCTTCTCCTTCTCTTCTCTCTGCACTCATGCCCTTTCTTCTCCCCGCTTCCCCGCCCCATCTCCCCTTGGTGATTCCCCTGGCCTCAATCCTTGGGACCAGTGAATTTTCCCTAGAGCAGCATCCTAATTAACCTGCCTTTAATCTAATCTAATCTATCTTGAAATGGATCATTTCACCAACATTGGAGATATAACCTATCAGTAATTATTGTAGAAATATGAGACTGTACTTAATGGTCTAAATATTAAATATCAAAACCAAAAGATAGAAACTTTGATTTAAATAAAACCCAGCAATTTACCTATGGATTAAAAGAAAGCAGACACATTTAAAGCTGAAATACTCTAGCTGCAAAGAACAGCTGAAAATTTGCGTTCTTTTATTTGTCTCTTAAATCTGACTCAACCTGCCCAGTATGGATGGCTTGATGGCAGCAAACAGATTGCAAGTGCTAGTAGGAAGTGAGTCAGACACAGCTCGGTAGGAGTCCAGTGGGGGTGTTGAGAGCTGTGTGCTCCGCTCAGTGCCGAGCTAAGTCACGTTGATGCCTGGGGGTGGCTGCTTCTCTCTGGTCTCTATTCTCCTCTCAAGTCTCAGAGTGGTGGAGTTAAAAGGCTTGTGAGCCACCTGGCCTGGGTGCTGGGAACTACAAGCTCATCCACTAAGTCACTCTCCAGTACATTTTTCTTTTTCTATTGTCTCCTCCTTTCTATAATTAGATGAGATCTTTAGATTGATACCCTTTAATAACTTAGGCTTCTTAAATTATTTTATTTTATTTTTGGGATTATAATGTAATTATATCATTCCTCCCTTCCCTTGTCTGGCTCCAAGCTGTCTGTCATATACCTACATCCTTGTTGTCTTTGAAATTCATGACCTCCCTCCCTCTTCCATGTTATTGTTGTTACATGTATATATATGTAATTGTGTGTGCATGTGTGTGTTTGTGTGTGTGCATGGGCACATGTGTGTATGTGATTGTGTCTTCTCCTTCCCTGTTATACTTGAGTTGCCAGGCTGACCATTTGATATTGGATGATTAGTTAGTGTGCTCTTAACTAGGGGAGATTTTCCACCCTTACCTCTGTAGTCATTTATGGTCCTGTTTTGTTGGAGCTTCAGTTGTCTCTGGGTAGACCTATAGTCTCTATGCACACTGACCTGGAGACGGATGGGAAGGAGACAGCATTCAGTGTAACTACTTTGACATGTACAAGATAGTTGTTAATGAAAATGAAAAAACAAGTGAAAATTTAAAAAGCATAATTGCATATAAAAAGCCAGTCAGGACTTGCAGATAAGGTACAACGGCAGTGTGCTTGTCCTGCTTGTATGACACCCTTCATTTGGTCCCAGCACTATAAAAGTAATAATATTAATCAGGCAATCAGACACAATCATCATTTCTTTTCCTGCCTCAGGGGTCCAACATTACAGACACCTGTACTGAGATGCTGATGTGTGGAGTCCTAATGAAAATTTCTTCCGGAAATATTCAAGAACGGGTGTTTTTTCTTTTTGATAATCTTTTGGTATACTGCAAAAGAAAACACAGGTAAGCTCATAAAAAGTCACATTTTGGAATTATTATTTGGACCTCGCAGGATCCCCACAGGAATCCCAGAACTCATCTTTCCAATACCCCATTTCACCCCCGCCCGCTTGTAACCCATCTCATCCCTGCCCGCTTGCCTGCTCTCTTCACCTGCTGGATAGTCTAAGTGACTACAGCCAATGTGACTTCCCCCAACAGCTGTCTCAAGGAGAGGCATACCCTGTGGGAGATGTTGGTGTGTTCCCCCTTTCCTAATTCTGCTTCTGAGCCATTTCTTCCTCTATCTGAAGGAGACTTAGCAATGAGACATTCGGTTTATATGTTTAACTAATTGATCACTCACAGAACAGTGTCTCTGCTTTGAGCTCTGACGACTTTTCCAGTCTGCTTCTGTCATCATCCAGGGTATCTTTAAAGTTCCTGTAGATGACACATTGAGAACCTTGGGCCCACATTCCCGTCCCTGCTAACACCTCTGCCCCCAGTCCTATACCTGTATCAGAAGCTCTCTAGCACTAGCAGTTAGGAATTCGAAACTCCATGTTAATCATCCCATCCTGAAGGCTTCTTATATCTGTGTTTATCATCAAATCCAGATAATAATTTTTGCAAAATTATGCTGGTGTAATGTGATCTTATGGTCACCCAGAAAATAACTGAAAAGTTATACAGAAGTAAAATCTTACTATGTGTATAGCAGATATTCTTAACTCACAATGTGGACAGCACAGTGGCTAGAAATGGCAATAACTTAATCAGCAATTCTCAACCTGTGGACTGTGATCCCTTTGAAGGTTGCATCACAGATATCCTTCATGTTAGCTATTTAAATTATGATTTAAATAACATTTTATGATTTTATAACAGTAGCAAAAATACAGTTATAAGTAACGATGAAATAATGTTATGGTTGGGGTCATGACAACATAAGGAACTTCACTAAGCAGGCACAGTGTTAGGAACATTGAGAACCACTGAACTAGCATGTCCCCTTCCAAAATCAGAAGAGCTTGTGCATGAATTCCTTCAACCAGGAACAACCAAGATCATTCACAGGCTTCATCTTGGCATAGGCCTTTGGACACCTAGAGCTACTCTGAGAGCAGAGTAAACTGAATTCCCCTTCAACAGCCCATAATACTATAATCACAAGAAACAAGGACAATACATTCATTTCACTTATCTACTTGCATTCTTTGAAGACTGATGTGTTAAATTAGGCATCTCTTTTTTTGGATCCCTTTAATGCTATCAATATTAAGAGAGATTAGTGTATAGATGACTTATGGTGTAGCATGTAATTCTAATGAATAAGATGTCACTTAGCTTTGTTTGATGACTTTGTAAGATAGAATCATAGTATATTTAGATTTTTTCTATTTATCTTTCTTATTCATCAGTTTCCAAAATGAATATCCAGTTCTGTATAGCAATAGCTTATTCACAATTTGTTACTTCTCCTGTCACAGAATTGTAGCATTATTTGCAACTTTAAAACACATAGTTAGAAGATAGTAATGATAGAATGAATATACACAAAAATGCAGTTCCATCACGTAAATTTGTTTTGAATCTTCATATAAGGCTATTTTCTTGAGAAATTATAGGATGTTCAAATTTAAGCTACTTATTAGATTTATATATTATAAATCAGTATTAGCACTCAAGATAAAAAACCTGTTCAAAGTTCAAAGTGGGATCATAAAGTAGTAGCTTTGAAAGTAGGACCCAGTGATGGATCATTCTTCTGTGTACATGTGCATGTTATATGTAGTGTTTGTGTGTGTATGTGTGTATATGAGAGAGGGTGTATTTGTGTGCATTTGTGCATATGAATGTATGTGTTGTGTGAATATGTTGTATGTGAGTATATGTGTTTTTGTCTATATGTATATATGTACCAAATGTACATCTGTGTATTTTTTGTATGTGAATGTTGTTTGTTGTTAATATGTATGTGTATATGAGTATGAGGGTATGTGTAAGTGTTTATGTGTTTTGTGTGCTGTGTGAATATCCACAATTGTTTTGCCTATGACCAACACTGTCTTCAAGAATACATAGCCATTGTCATGTGATTGCTTTTGAACAAAAGAGTACCAACTTCTAAGAAATGTCCTTTCATGACATCATGATCCTATTTTCTATCTTGTAAAACATATAATTGCATGTATATTAATATTCTTAATATATATACAAATGATAAAATGATAGAACCTCATTATTTTGATTGTTAATTAAGTTAAACAACAGAAACATGTTTACAGTTAAATATTTGCTGCTTAGAAAAAATCTATAATAAATGTACAATATAAACTAAATATATATATGAATGTTTGGCATTCTATGGTTCCATTTTTCATAGGTTCCATGGCCTAAATTTCAAATTAAGGGCATTTATTCAAGAGTTGTAGCAGAGGACATTTAGAGATTGTTATCCAAGTCAATACTAGGAGTGTGTGCTGATGATGGTTATGGGCTACAGGCTCTCTGGCCAGATAAATTTCATTTGTCTTTTTTAGTTGTCATGAAGGACTGCTAACTGTGGATGAGAGGTTAGGATAGATTAACCAGCTATTCTTTGTTTTCCATGGAAGGAGACATGGCAGTGGGGAAGAAGTTGCGGAGGTGGGAGTATGCAGAGACAGCTTCAATTCCCATTTTGCTACCTCAGGGAAGATCAGTACATAGAAGAGAGGAGAGTAGGAGGGGTTAGCGGGCAGGCCTGGTAAGGCTAGCTCTTCCATTGTAAGATTAAGTATCTTTATTTCCATGTATTAAATTCTATCCAGATGTTTGTTGTTGAGTCAGATTCCAAACTACGTCGGCTGAAGTCTGTTGACTGAGTTGAGTAGTTTTAAATTTTGAATACTTTTATAAATTCTTTACTGCTTAATTAAAAAAATAAACTCCCCCCATTTGATTATCCTAATATGTAGCTGTGTAATTCTCTGCTACAGGTGGTCATCTGTAGATCTGGATGAAGCTTTTACTTTGTTATATAATTTTTCAGTTTAAAAATATAGATTACTTTAAAAATAAATAAGACTTTTAGAAATATTGCCAGTGTACTAAAAGATTTGTTTAACAAGTATATCATAGTCATATCATAAAAATAATAGAAGCATCTCACTTATTTTTTAAATCCAAAAATTTTTATTATTCAAAGTCACTTAACTGTGGGCTGAAAAGAGAAAAAAATCAGGGCACAGTCACAATCAAACTCTAACTGTCCAATGTGTGGGATCCACTCATAATCTTCTGGACTCCTTCAAAGGCCTTGGGTCACTTATCTAGCTCTGCCTTCTGTAGCACACACAGCTTGTCTTCTAGGCTGGCTCCACTACACTGCTGCTGCTGTTCTCAGTAGTCATCTCATGGTATTGTCTTCTCCAAAATGCTTTTCTTTTGATGCAACTAGGCTGCACTTTCACTGATAGCTTCTTGTAGGCTTTCTTCTTGGTGCTAAGCCTTAAGTTCTTTGCATGACCCATTTAGTCCTAGGTGTTAAACTGTCAATGAGGCTAAACTTTACACATAGCCTCTCCTGGTCTCTCACATTGCCAAGCCCCAGCTACTTTCCATAACCCCATAATTTCTTTAAAATCAGTATTTTATTTCTTTTTATGTATATATTCTTGATCTGCCTGTATGTATATATCCTGTGTATATGCCTAGTGCCCACTGAGGCCAGAAGAGGGTGCCAGATCCTCTTGAATTGGGTTTACAGAGGTTGTGTGTAACCATGTTGCTTTTAAGAATTGAAGCCAGATCCTCTGCAGGAGCAGCAAATCCTCTTAGCTACTAAGTCATCCCCAGGCCCCAGGATTTATTTTTGCATCTGAGTATTGCTCTACATATGAACTTCTAGCAGGTCAGTTTCTCTGAAGATGAATCAGAAGAACTATTTGAATTTGCTTGCCAGGTCTTGAAAAAAAAAAAAAAAAACAACTGGAAATTCTTAGCTCCTGAAAATTGCGAATCAGAGGTGTGAGAACTCAAATGTAGCATTGCAATTACTAACTTCCAGCATCTGTCAGTTAGGCTTGTATTGTTGAAGTCTTACAGTGAGGAAATGTACATGACCACACTACCGCTGCTATATAGTCTTTATTTTCATGCTTTAATTTAGTTTAGTGTGGTTTTAATTCACATATAAAAAGCTGGTGATGTAGCATACTTGGTAGAGTACCTTTATAGCAACCAAGAAGCCTGAGTTAGATGTCCAGCATCAAATAAACAGGGTACTGTAGCTAGTCTTAGCGAGTTTGGAGGTTCTTCTTTTTCTCATCCTTTATCTTCCCCTCCATTCTCACCCCCATCACTATATAGAAGAGAAAGAAGGATAGAGGGAGAGAGAGAGATCTCTGAATCTAATTTTCTTCTTTCTTTTTTACTTATAGTTGGTCTTTACAACTTTGTGGGTCTCCTTTATCCCACCCTTTATCCCCCTGATGTCACTGCCTATCACTAAATAGTAGAGAAAAAGGGATAGATGGAAGGGAGAAAAAATTAGATTCAGAAAACTCTCTGAATCTAATTTCTTTATTCTTTTGTTTCTTCTTTTTCCTAGCAAACCACAACCAATCCCTGTGAATGACCAGCAATCCCCCAACACTCCAGCTCTTACATATCCTCTGAAAAGTTTTCAGAATCTCAAACCTCACATAATCACAGAAACTATCTGCAGCTAGTAAACTCTGCTCGAGTACAAGGCAAGTCATAGTCAGCTGCTGTGACAGTCTGAAGCTACTCCATATCCCACACCTGAGACTAAACGAAAACATGTTCTTACAAGATTTCTGTGTTTTCTCTCTCTCTCTCTCTTTCTCTCTCTCTCTCTCTTTTAAAAGAAAACAAAATTTCACTCTCTCTACAGTGTATGGCCATGCACACCTGTAGTTCTAGCAGTTGGGAACTGGAGGCAATAGGATCAGAAGTTCAATGTCATCCTCTGCCATCTAGCATATTTTAGGTCTGTCTAGAATACGTGAGATCCTGCCTCCCCTCCTTCCAGCCTGCACAGAAACTCAGCAGCATCATCTTGAGGGAGAAGACTTGAGTAAAATCAACTGCCCCAAACTTTTTATAATACTAAGCAATTTGATAACATTTTTTTGCCCAATGAACTTTAAAACTCATATTAAGTTTAGTAACCAAAGCTTTGTGGTTTCATTTTTTAAAGACGGCTGAAGAATAGTAAGGCATCTACAGATGGGCATCGGTATGTCTTTCGAGGGCGGATCAATACTGAGGTGATGGAAGTGGAAAATGTGGATGATGGCACAGGTGAGTGAGCTTCTCATGGAATATAACTTGCCTTCAATGTATCAAAGCTTAGGGGTGGCTCGCTGGGTATAACAGGCGTGTAGGGAATGCAGAGAGGTGAGATGCAGACCTACAGGATCCTTGTTTAACTTGTAAGTGGTATTGGCTAGAAAATAACATTTTAAAAGAAATTAACTCTACTGTCATCTGTCTAAGTATGCCTATTTTGCTTTAATACCATAAGACATTAGCAACTTCATATTTGGGAGTATAAAATATATGTGCAGAAAGTGTCTAATGAGTGAGCTGATTCTCTCTAAGTTATATTTTATCAGGATGGTAATTTTGTTCTTTAACATTTTAACCATAGAATATAAATGACGGTAGGTGTGCTTTAGTCATGCAATGGTTACTTTTGGCTTGACTGTCAGCTGATTTGTAGAGGGAAACTGTGGGGACAATCATTGTGGTTCCAAGTGCTGGATTGCTCCTTTATTACTAAAGGGAAGTTTTTTTTTTTTTTTTTTGAAAATTTGACCTTTATAAACATGCTTATGAAAATATGATTAGTTACAACCTAAAGTAAAACAAAGTTAAAATACATTTTATTTTTATCATTTGAAAAAAGGCTGTATATTTAAAGTGAAGGGTTTGTAAATTGAATCACATTTTTCTCCAATAATTTTCATTATAATTTCAATGTTGCATTAGGAAAAATGATAAAAGTACATAAAATAGATTAATATATACAAAATTTACCCCCAGGTAGAGTCAAGCCTCTTAGAATCTGGCACAGCAGTGGGACTGAGGATTTCTGTCGTTCTAAATGACAAGAATCCCTTATCAGCAGCTGGATAATATTATACTGTGGATATGTAATGTGTGGGCTTTGTGTGCTCATCTACAATGGACTATATAGTGTCTTCATTAGCTTCTCTGTTGCTGTGACAACTTCTGTTCCCACCCCACCCCAACCTCCCCCAAAAGTAACAGCTTCAAGAGCATTACTGAAATTCCACTAATTAGTTTTCATAGTAAGTTTGAAATTTCTTTAAAGAACTAGTTTATTTGTATGGTTTGGCAGAAAGAATGAATGAAGGTGGCTGACTTTTTAAAAGTGTGGTTTGGGCAAGCCACGGGTTTGAATACAGTGGTTACATTTAAATGTTGTATGACTAGAAATTTTTATTCTAGGATAGTTTTCCCACTTTTTTTTTTTAATTTTTTATTTTTTTGTTGTTTGTTTTTTCCACTTTGTTTTGTGGTGGGTATCAAACTTAGTTTCCCACATAGTTTGGGCAAGCATTGCATTACTGCTTTGTTTTACCTCTGATATATTTAAAAGTCCAATCATTTTAAAATAGAGAATTTTACAATCATTGTTTCAGTATAAATATTTAGAACCATCTTAAGTTATTGAATATATTACTGCATGTTAAACTTTGCATTTTTAATGAGATTCTAAAATAAATCCTTTCATGTATTTTTTTTAAATGTTGAAAAATGCAAACTCTTACAACTGAATCTATTTTCACCTAAATAGAAGTATTAATGTTATTCATCATTTTTCCATTCCTGGTCACCAAATGCACCTACTGTTCAGTGGCTTTATAGGAGCTCATTGACTAGATGAGAATAGGTACCTGATCAAAAGCAATTTTGTACATGTTGGGTAGAATATATTCTATGGTATTATTATTATTATTATTATCACCACCACCACTACTATTATCATACATGACATGTATGGTATGCCTGTGAGTTAGGGCACGTATGGAGAGTTCTGAGAACTCCAGCATTTACAGAAGTCAGCTTTTTCCTTCTATGAGTTCTGAGGACCCAACTCACAAACTCAGGCTTGTGTAGCGAACCTTTTTACCTGCTGAGTAAAACTAAAACTTTATAATTTTACTATGTTAATTAGAGTACAAAAACCATAATCTTTTCTAATATATTTTTACACATTTTAAAACAATTTTTATGTTATATAAAGAAATTTGAGTATCTAAAACATTTAAGAGCTCATCAGTTTTTTAGAGTTTTAATCCCTCCTTCATTTTTTGTTTTATGAAATGTCCTGTGTTGTGTTGGATTTTTTTCTCTTTTTTTATTGGATATTTTCTTTATTTACATTTCAAATGTTATTCCCTTTCCTGGTTTCCCCCCCTCCTGGAAATGCCCTATCACATCCTCCCTCCCCCTGCTTCTATGAGGGTGTTCCTCTACCCACCCACCTACCCTTTCTTGTATTGTTTGATAAAAATCAAAGATTTATTTCAAAACTAATTTTCTTCACATGAATATTCATATGAATGAGTTGTGATTTTAAGTTTTCTTTTAGAATTGATAGATTCACTGTTGATCATCAGAGCAAGGGCTGAATGCATTACGGGGATATTATTAGTATTTGATGTTTTGAACAGATATTTTGGTGATTGTCTCTTTTGTAGCATGTGTGTATAGGGCTTGGATATTGTCCATCTTCTTAAAATACAATATGGTGTAAATGGCTACGTCCACTGAGGTTTCTATGGGTCAGTTTGGGAAGAACGCCATTACTGGCAGTGGAAGTGTGCTGAATCAATGTAAGGAGCTCTCAGATCACATGGCTTCAAAGTCATTCATGACTAGTTTGTTTTGACCTTCGAATGGGATTCATTCCATATAGTCACCAAACCCAGACACTATTGTGGATGCCAAGAAGCGCATGCTGAAAGGAGCCTGATATAGTTGCCTCCTGAGAGGCCTTGCCAGAGCCTTACAAATACAGACCTTTGGACTGAGTGCAGGGTCCCTAGTAGAGGAGTTAGAGAAAGGACTGAAGGAACTGAAGGGGTTTGCAACCCTATGGGAAGAACAACAATATCAACCAACAGATCCCTTAGAGCTAAGGACTAAGCCATCAACTAAGGAGTATACATAGCTCTATTGCATATGTAGCAGAGGATGGCCTTGTAATGCACCAGTGGAAGGAGAGGTCCTTGGTTCTATGAAGGCTCCACAGAGGCCCCAGTTCAGGGAAATTGATGCCAGGGAGGTTGGAGTAGCCATGTGGGTGGGTGGGTGGAGGAAGACCCTCATAGAAGCAGGGGGAGGGAGGATGTGATAGGGTGTTTCTGGGAGGGAGGGAAACTGGGAAAGGGAATAACATTTGAAATGTAAATAAAGAAAATATCCAATAAAAAAAAAAAGAAATCAAATATGGTGGATTTGTGAACATAAACATTCCACATTTAAATGAATGGGAGTTAAGTTCCATTCTTCTTTGCACATCTTCTATAAAATTAATCTTTTAAGCCCATTGAAACTTACAGAATTCTGTGTTAATCATATTATCGTTGTTTCATTTGAAGATACTTTAATTCTTAAAGAGGACAAAGATGTTCGGAGTATGTCTCAGTAATAGGATGACTGCTTAGCACTGGAGAGGCCCTGGGTTGGATCCCAGCAACAGAACAAATCAAAACCAAACAAAACCCATGGAGGAGAAAGCACTGTTGACCTTCTCCTTGGTCTTAGTGAGAACAAACTTCATGACTAAGTTTCCTAATGGGAATATTTTCAACAATGTGCTGTGGTCATGTCTTCCTACAGAGTGTTGTACTTTAAAGTAAACGGGAAGCAAGTGTTTATTTTGTATAATATGTATTAATTACATTGTGAAATATGTATATTCGTTTTTGAGACTCCAGATATATACAAATATGTAACAACTACATATATAAGTTTAAAAATCACAATAATAGTTTAAAAGCATAATCAAAAACTATTCTCTTCTGAACTCTGAATGGATTATGATTATTCTTCCATTTGAAATCATATGACATAGGGCTGGAGAGATGGCTTAGCAGTTAAGATCACTTGCTGATCTTCAAATTGGGTTGCCAACACCCATGTTGTAACTGTTTCTCCATCTGTACGTGTGCTAAGACCAGCTTCAGGGGATCTATCCATCTTCTGCTGGTCTTAGCAGGTGTCATCCATCCATCCATGATGCATGTGTGTACACATGTGCACACTAATTTATTTCAATTCCTATGATACAATCTGATTTTCCCAAATGATGTATGTGTAGCAGTTGGTGTGTTATTTGAGAAGATTGATTCTTTCAGTCTTTAGAACAGAATATTATTAGCTGGCTTTACTATTAGCTGTGGGAAGGGTGTGCTATGCTCACTTTGAAGTAGGCCCAGTGTTTCTCAGGTAGTTTGAACATAGCTATTGTAGATTTCTTTCTCTGGAGGGAGGTAAATCAGGCATGAATGTGGGATCTTTTAAACAAAGTAAGGATCTTATCAGGTGACAAATGTGGAGGAGGAGTTGCAAATATTTTTAATAGAAAAATGTGTTTTGGTTTTAGTCTCACTCATTCATTAAAATTTCTCAGTAAAAGGATAGAGTAATTATGATGTCACTTTGATATTCCCCTTAAAGCTAGTTAACTTATAATCTTATAACCCATAATTGTGAGTTATTTTTAATTGTCTGTGAACATGTTTTAAGTAAAAATAGGAAGCCCCCAAAGCTCCTATTACATGTTTGAGGTTCTGTTCAACCAAAAGTTGCTGTTTCTGGGCTCACGGTATATATCTAAAGCACAGTCCAGAACTGCTATAATTTGACTGATGCAAATATGACTGGGATGTTCTAAAAAATACAAAGGCATGCAGTGACTCTGAGAATACATTCTGGGGATCAGCTCATTAGCAGAAGATAACATGGTGCTTTGGCATTAATGAAAAAGCGAGGGACACCAAGAAAAACTGCCCCCCCAAACCTTAGTGAAATGTGTAACTTCGCAGAAGAGATGCCAAACCAGGTGCAACTTGGTGTATTCTAGCCCACTCATACTGCTGTGTCTTGGCTATTGCTGCCTAATGCCTTAAAGGACACAAATGGCATCTGTTTGGTTGGTGCTGATGCTGATTCAGGCTGCCCTTCATTTCACTGTCTTGGAGCCTTTGTTTGGTGGGCCTGAGTGACAAGTAAGGACAAATTCTGTCACTGTTGTCTCCTTGCTTTTACTCTATGGAATTGTGTGGGTTCAAACACTCCATTCCATTCTGGTATAGTGATAACATGTTTGTTTGTTTTGTTTTACTTTTGCACACCATTCTTTTCTGCTGATTTTATCTCCCTGCAATGTTCATTAAGTATTATATATTTATCTGTTCAGTAAGATTTTCTGAAATCTAGAATATATTTTTTGGGAACTATTAGAAAGCTAAAATAAACTTAATGTCTTAAATGCTTGGTTATTGAAAAATGCCTAAAAGTTGCTTATTTTATTATTTTCAAAACTTAAAAATATCTTTGGGCATAGTTTAAATGATGTTAATGTATAATATTTAATCACATGTAATATATCAGCACTGTGAGTTAGATATGTTCCATTAATAAGCACTGAGTATATCTGCCATGTAACTATTTCCTTAATTTTTGTGTGTATAGTATATGAGTATTGTGTGTGCATCATGAATTGGATACTTATGTTCAATTGATGTAATATCTATTGCTCTGCACTTATTGGTCTTCATTTGTTATTTTTCAGCTGATTTTCACAGCAGTGGGCACATTGTTGTGAATGGGTGGAAGATACACAACACAGCAAAAAATAAATGGTTCGTATGCATGGCTAAAAGTCCTGAAGAAAAGCATGAATGGTTTGAAGCTATTTTGAAAGAAAGAGAACGTCGGAAAGGTGGGTGCATAAAGTGGGAGCTGTTGTGCTTTGTGAAAATTCTTGCTCCGTATGAGAGCATAGAATGGGAAAAACTATGAGAATGTGTTGAGGCATGATATTCACCTTGATTTACAATGTGATATTGTGTGTGCCGGGGTTATATGGAGAAACCTTGTCCTTGTCTTGAAAAACCAAACAACAACAACAACAACAACAACAACAACAAACCCTACACTTCCACCTTTACAGGCACTCTGCCCTCACTCTTGGCTAGGTTAGGAGATCAGCCACAACCAGTCTCACTCAGCTCTACCAAAGGCCAGTTGGCCATTTCTGGGGAGCTGCTATTGCTCCTCCAGCCCTTCACAACAAGCTTCACCAAGCTACCAATAACCTCCTAGCTGCCCTATTTCTCCTCCTGCCCACCTTAACCCCATGGATGGAAGCACTAGATAGTTTTATTATTTTAAAACTAGATAGATAACTCAATAGCTGGGTGAAGAATTTCCTGTCCTAATCTTATCAACTAGCTCCCTCCATCCTCCTTGACACTCACTTGCCAGAGGCTACAAACTCGGAACCCAAGACCTATATGTCAGCAGCGTCTTCCTTGCTCCAAAGCCTGGTCTGAATCCTCTTTCTCTGTGTCTCTCCTCTTCTGCCTGGGACTTGGAAGTCATGCCTTTTTCCCTTTGTACAGCAATCAGCTTCCACTTCCTCTATTGACACAACCAAGAACCAATTAGGGAATCAACACCTCCCCCTATTCGATGTAATTGCCACATTAAAATGAAAATAAAACCTTGTATGTAATTGGGAATATTAAAATAGTACATCTGTCTTATTTTTATTGCTTTTCAATTAGTTCATATTTGAGAGCTGCTTTTACATCTTCTTTGAACATTACTTTTCTACCTCTGAAACGCTGTCACAGTCTTCTTTTTAGAGACACTGCATTACAATATCAAGGAATGCTCTTTACATTTTTATAGTACATCGAAAATTCCTAGGGCAATAGGAATTCAGATTAAAGCAATTAGATCATACAAAACTTTATAATTCAGATTAAAGCACTTTGTATATACACATTAACTTTAATATTGTCTGAATGTCATTGAATGCAATGCAGTGTCACCAATAAGTAGCTTGTCTCTATGAGAGATTCCATTTAAAATTTGCTCCATGGTTTCACAAAAATTTTCAAATGTATTTGACTGGCAGTAGTAAATTGTGTATAGTTTATCTATCTGAAACCTAGAATATATTCTTAGGAAGCATTAGAAAGGAAAGATGAACTTAGCATCTTGAAAGTGTGATTATTAAAAAATGTATAAAATATTCTTATAATATTTTTGAATGAACATTAATTTGTAGTGTTTAGTTAGGTGTGCTTTGTCAATACTGTGAGGTAGATGGACTTCTATATTTCAATTTAGAGGTGGAAATGCAAATGTATATATAAAAATCAACCTACTTGTAATCCTCGGAAGCATGGGATTATTGATTGCTCTCCCACATTTTTCAAAATAAAATACCTCATTGTTAATGGAATTTTAGAATACCCACTAGCTCCTTTCCTCCAAACATTGGTTCTTCTGTAACATTGCCCCCTTGCCCCGTCCACTGATTGTGAGTGGTCTCAGGATTTCAGCTTTGACTCTGGTTCTGCTCTCTATGTTCTTTGCTTGGCTTATCTGTTCTCATTAGAGTGACTTCTGTTCTGATACTTGTGTGCTTCTTTGTGGCCAGCCTCTCTTCTCTCTTGGGCTTTGTACTCATGTTCTATGCTGACCCCTGAATCACTTGACACTGTTAGGACTTCTTTCTCCTGCACAATTTTCCTGGGAAGCATCTCCATTTCCCTTGTTCTCCTGCAATATGGAAGATACCCCAACTTCCCTGCCCCCTTCATAGCTGTACTTAGCCACTGCTGTGTTCCCACTATACCACCTCCTGGCTGTTTCTTATCATCTTCCTCATTTTGGAACCTGCCTTGTTTGCAGGGGCTTTGGCTTGCTTGTATTTTCTCAGCTTTTCTCCAAATGGTTTCCTTTTTTGAAACTCTCCTTTACTTTACTCCATACCTGATCCTCTAAGCTACATATAAACTGATAGAACCTTCTTTCCCATAGTACCCAACTTTCTCACCAGCACATTAAAATATGTTTATAAATCTCCCCAGTACCCCCAAAACAAAGCGATTTAATTCTACAAGGACACTACCAAACTCACTAAAGCATCTGAAAACTTATCTAAACTGCTTTGGATTGCTCAGCTTTAGTAGCTTTGGTAAAAAATTCTTTTTTTAGAAAAAATGTTTCACAATTCAGACTTCTCGTGAACACTCTCATGGTATTTCCCCACAGAGGTAAGGTGCTGAATGAGCCTTTTCAATAAGATGACTTCCCCTCCATTGTAGACCTCAATCCTAGTATGCTAATTTTCATTTAACCCTCTTCCTCTCACAAAGTCATGAGCCCTTGAGGCACAGCTGCACAGAGCTACCTTGTACACTGGGACTATGGCCTTGCCAGTCTCACTAGGATGCTATGAATTTCCTAAAAGCTGGTTTAAGTTATACAGAGCTCAAACCCACAGCCTCTGGCTGATGGTGGCTCTGGCAATGAAGGCTTGCTAAATGAAGGTGTCAATGCATAGATGAAGGAATTTAACATGATGCCTGTTATTTCATTTTTGATAGGGTTAAAATTAGGAATGGAACAAGACACCTGGGTAATGATATCCGAGCAGGGTGAGAAATTGTATAAAATGATGTGCAAACAGGGAAATTTGATCAAAGACAGAAAAAGAAAACTGACCACATTCCCTAAGTGCTTCCTGGGAAGGTAAGCTTGGTCTCTTGGGTGGATCATCTATCTTATATGGTTTGTGTTTAAAAGCTATTATCCTAAGCAGTTTTGAAGCCTTACTCTTCTTAATCCAAGTTTTCTGGATGGTAGAGATATGAGGTAATGGACAAAGATGCAGGCATGGCCAGCCCCTGGAGCCATTCAGTCATCTCCTTTGGTCTCAATAATTGGTGGAATGCCTGTTGTCATGGTGAATCAGAGCTTGTGGTCAGGCAAGGAGTGTCAGGCAAGTCGTGTGCCTGTTGGGAACAGCATAATAGATGTGATGTGGAAGTGTTCTGGATCTGAGACCCAGAGTCGGGCATGAGTCCACAAACTGAAGGGATGTAAGAGCTGAGAGAAAATAATCTAAACTTTTGCTTGGTGAGAATTAATACAAATGGAGTCAAAATAAAAGAGTGTAGATTAAAAGTCTAGTAGACTATCCTCTGAGGGGCTTAGAACCAGAGACTGTGTGTCATTTGGGTGCATGAGCTTCCCTGGATGAGCAGAGCTGCTTCAGCTGGGTCTTCTTAGGTTGGGCTCTGGTGTCTTTCTGTATGTAATTTTGAATTTAGCAATTAATCCTTAGGATTTTATTGTGTCTGTTGTTACTTAAAGAATCAGAAACTATAGGTCAGGGAGTTTGATACATTCACATAGTTAGTGGATGTCTAACCCTGATCTATAAAAGTTCCTTGGAGTTATATCAAAGATCAGTCTGTAATCATCCATCTTCGGTCCGACTCCTGATTGCTTAGTATAACAATTTGGGCCAGTTAAATCTCTATTTCTCTTTGATCCATGAAGTTGGTAGATGCATGCCCACAAGTATATCCTTTAACTAGCTACCAGAAAATAGCACATGGCCA
This sequence comes from Mastomys coucha, assembly GCF_008632895.1. NCBI lineage: Eukaryota > Metazoa > Chordata > Mammalia > Rodentia > Muridae > Mastomys > Mastomys coucha. Next base: position 40,249,171 of record NW_022196896.1, read on the forward strand.
CCTGCCATGCCCACTCGTCTGCTCCAGTAAAGTCTGCAGTGTCAGGCTTGAAGGCCTGATCATGGACCAGTGGTGTACGGCTTCAAAGGGAGTTTGCCTCCTGGGTATTCAGTCAGTCGCTGGCATCTCCTAACTCAGATTAGTGTTCCAGATTAGTCTTTCCAATACTCAACATGCCTTCTTACTCAGGCATTTCTTGCCCCAAGAAATGATTCATAAATAGTTAAAACTAAGATTAAACATTGTTCCCTGGCCAGCACAGTGTTCCAATATATCCTAATTTATTACCAGGCTGTTGTTAGCTTGGAATTTCTCACAAAGAAGCTGTCTTATCAGACAGGGTGTCCTCAGAGTTAGAAACAGAGGTCAGGCACCATTGCTACCGTAAACATAGAATTCTCAGAGCAGTCCTACAGAAGAGAGAATTGTTTTATATACCAGAGAGTAATTGAAGGGCTTCCCTCACTTAAGGGCATTTTCAGGAACTGCTAGAATGGGACTTCCTGGTCCTTGCCTCCAACAGACCCAGAGAACCAGCTTGGGACTGCCAAGATAGCCCCAGCGGGAAGGGCACCACTGCTCTTCCCCTTCACACCTGGATGCCTGATCTTACCCACCTTGATGTGACCGTCACTTGCCTATGTGACTTCTGTCTTGCTGTCTGATCTTACTGACCTTGATGTGGCCCTCACCTGCCTACGTGACTTTTGTCATTTGCCCTGTTTTCTGTATACTATATAAGCCTGGTTTTCACTTTGTGCATACACATTCAGATTCAAGATTTGGGCATTTGAGAGAGAGCATTCGAGTTTTGAGCCTCATGTGGTCCGCAGCCTCTCCTCCCCCCACACCCACTCCTGCCCAGAGCACTCAGGGCCCAGGGGTGGGGCATGGGGGTGCAGTGCCTGTCCAGAAGAGGTGGCTGCTTTAGACCCAGTGCATCTCTCTTTTGTAATGTCTGTAAAAGTCTGATGCCATTTTTAAGAATTACACTCAGACTCAGCACTTCCTTGTGTCGACTCTGTCTGTCACTCATGGAATTCTTTGCCCACCTGACCAGAACTCTCATCCCACAGAACAAGAGGTTCCCTACAGCAAACTAGTCCTTGGCAGCCACCTCTGAACTGAAGACCAGTCTGAGGGAGTGGTATTCATAGTGAGGTTACCCAGTTGCCTAAAGGCATTAAGTCCTGTATCTGTGATCTGTCAAAACCCCTTAGGTGACAGCTAGTATAAAAGAAAGTAGATCTAGTTCCACTTTAACATTTAAGACCCAGCATGCACCATATAAGGATGCTATATCTTATGATAAATTTATGGGTATAACTTTATGGTCACCATGGTGATAAGTCCACTTGCTGGCAAGTCACTGAAAGTTATGGCTTCTCAGGAGCTTTAATCAGCATAATACATAGCCATAGAAGATCTTTTATTTATTGATAAAGCCACTTGAAAACTTGCACTGACCTCTCTCCCACATTAAAAAAAAATACCACCATTTCACATCATTGTGTAAATCAGCTCTTTGTCATCATCTTCATGTTGCATTTAGTGAAGTAAGTGAACTCTGAATAAAGAATTATGCTTTAGCTTCATATGAACCAGTTCAACCTACTGGCCTTTATCAGAGTCCACTGTGTGCCAGTTTCTGTGCTGTCATACCTCATCCCAAGTAGTTCTGAGGCAGCACTATGACACTGATATTCCAAATGTCATCCCTGCATTATGAATAAAGGCATCCAGCTTGAGAGAGAGGTCACACAGTGGACAAGGGAACAGGGCTTGATTCTAGAGTGCTATATTGCAGAGCCCACAACTGTAATCATTACGAAGCATTTTACATTCTTAAACCTTTTCTCTTTTATTTCCTCTTATTTTATTTCTTATTACGTTACTTTGCTTCTTTTATTATTTCTCTTATACTTTTTCATTCTCTATATGATTATTTAATAAAAGAGTAGAAATCCCTTTGTCCACTTTCCTGCCTTAACAAGTATTTCTTAAACTAACCAACATACTTGTAGAATTCTGTGTCCTTATTTGATAGAAAGTATTTGCTACCTGTGGGATCAGTGGAAAAGAATGGTTTGGTAATGGCCATACCTTCAATACTCTGGGCTGTGTGCAAGTAACAAAGATGATTCTGAATCACATTCATCAGTTTATGTAAATATTCAAGTGTTAGACCTTTTTAAGCATAAGCATAAGAACATTTTGTTTGGAAGTATTTGTATTTATTGAGTATTTATTTCAGTGATCTCTATGACAACTGGCATTTTGTGGGGTAGTGTTATATTTTAACTAAATCTTCTTTCAAATGCTCCTTGGGAAATAGGGTCTCTCCAAGTGAAGTTATTTAGTGGGTACGGTGTAGGAGAGCTCAGTATATAAGGATTCTGGGATAGAGTATGTCTTTTGTGGTTATGAGCCCTATGCATGTGAAAAAATATCTTCTGGACAATATATCAAAATGTTGCTTTGTGTATTTTATATTCCTTTCATAGTTTTTTATGATGTGTAGAACAGATGCAATTCTCAGAAAGACACAGACCTTATGGCTTCCATTGTCATTGTCTTGCAGTGAATTTGTCTCATGGCTGTTGGAAATTGGAGAGATTCACAAGCCTGAAGAAGGTGTTCATTTAGGACAAGCATTGCTAGAAAATGGGATCATCCACCATGGTGATTATTTCATTAATTTACTTTTTCTGTGTCTTCACAAATGGCCCATGTTTGAGTCCCATATCTGTTTTATGTATAACTTTCCAAATTGTGGCATGATTTTTTCTTTCAATGCTTTCGGTATCTAATGTGTCATGAACAATGTTTCATGGGTTTAAGAGTTGTCATTCTATAAAATGTTCACCTGCTGCACAGGTAAAAGCCAGAATACTAATAAGTACCAGATTGTGTAAGGAAAGATGATGAATATGTGAGATTGCAGAGTGGCATTGGAGATAGACATTGTAGAGTGAATAGAACCTAAAACAACAGGAGTGGTATAATTTCTGATGAATTGAGAGTGCTCAGTGACAGTAGTAAGAATTTTCATAGTGGCCACTTGAGGAACTGCAATATATTCTCATGTAGTTATTCTATACTATGAGCTCATGAGGCAGTGTCCTGAGCAGGGCTTGTGATAGAAAAATTGGGAAGATGACCCACTGGCTGTGTACTGAAGGGCAGGAGAAGATGCACATTTTTATATGAAGACATGGCTAGAGCTTGGTCTCAGACCATTACTGCAGCACTGTGAAGTCCACAGCATAGAGGTTAAAGGCTGCAGCACCCATGTGTGCCAGAGGACTGAGCTGGACCTAGGGGTAGCAGAACAAGGATCCTTTGGAGTTACATCCATTGATATAAAGAGAGGTGGCTGTCTGAGATTCTGGAGAAGCTGAGAGCACTTATACAGTAAGTGTTTGGATGTGATGGAGAAGCACTACTGAGCTTTCTGCTCTGTATGACAAAGAAAGTAAATTCAGAAGAGGCTTGAGAGTTGAGGAATAGGCATGGAGCAGTGAATATGGGAAAGGTTGGACTTACAACATCAAAAACAAGGTGCTGAGACTGAGAACAAATCTAGAAGGTGCTCAAGTGAAAAGGCAGGGAAGAGAAAAAGACAAGGAGCTGTTTTAAACAGAATTTTTACAATCAGGCCCTTCCTAAGAGGCAGTGGTGCACAAAGAAAGCAAATCATAATGAGTTTTCTCCACTACTCTGGGTGTTACCTCCATGCCTGGTGTCAGTATCCCCACTCTAAGAAGACAGTTTCTCTCCCTCCGAGGATCGGCACTTTCTCAGTCTCTGTCATTTTCCCCGTGTTTCCTCATTTGCTTAAGGACTCCTATGTAACAGATAGAAACTGACAGTACTCTTCTATTTTCATTGCTATTCTTGGCTTCTTATCAGTTCAAGTTAAGATTCCTTTGTGGTTTAATTCCTCCACAAAGGCCTGCAGCTCTCTGTACAGTGGGGTACTTGGTTTCAGCTCTAAGGTGGACACCTGGCTAATCCAACTTGCTACACTGTGCCCACCCTCCCCTTCTGCATCTTTCCATACTCAAAGATAACCCTTATTTAGGATCTTTACTCTTGCTTCTCTCTTTCAACAGCAGTTTACAAATTTCTCATAAAAGGGGGGACATTTCTAAATGCTAAAACTATAGTACTTTATTAAGTGAAGTGACATTTTCTGCACTCAATGCTCATTCTCTCTGTGGCCTCTGACTTTTAGAAGCCCTTCCAGTTTGCCATCTTAATATATTTAATCTTTTGGAATTTAAAATTTTCTGCAGTTTTGAATTTACAATTAGTGTGTATGCATGCGCATGTGGTTTTTGTGTTGGCCAGAGGATAAGTTTCTGGAATTGGATCACTCTGTCCACTATCTGTTTGGGGATTGAACTCAGATCATCATGCTTGTGCAAAAGGTATTTTTACAAACTGAGCCATTTAACTGGCCCCAAAATTCTTCATGTGCTTATCATTGTCTAAAATTATAGTGTTATTTTTGTTGTTATTGGTTTTGGTTATTTATTATCTCATTGTCTCCCTTACCTTGTCCTGGACTCTACTCAAAACACATGCAAACATTAGCATATGAGTCTTTGTTATGTACCATAGTCTGTGCTATTCATGCCTAGCATATTCAGGTACTCAGTAAATACATGCTAACTGAGTAAGAGAATTATCATATTGTAAGCATATTTTATACTTGATTCATTAATAGTAAAACACCTAAAGCATCATATACACGTGTTTAGCACCAGGTAACAGCTGTAATACTTACTCTTTGCTGTGACCAAAACTAGGTAGCATAAGCAATGTAAAGCAAGAATTTACTTGGGCTCATGGAATCAGAAGTTCACATGGTCATTTGAGCCGATGCATTTGAGTAGAACATTATGGTAGTAAGAACATGGAGCCGAGGACAGTTGTTCATTTCATGACCAGCGCAAGGCAAGAAATAGTCAGTGATTATAAACTCCCAAAACCCCACCTCCAGTCACCTGCTTCTTTGGGTTGTACCCTACCCTCCAATTTTTTAGAACATTCAAAAATAGTGCTATAATCTGGGGACCAGGAATTTAAATGAGTCTGCGAGGAACAATCCATATTTAAAACACACAATGAGCTTAAGAAGAAATGACATATTGATATAGATATCTTTAGTCTTTCATATTCCCTACCTCAAACTCATGTATACATTTGGGGATAAGACTATATATTACATTGTTATCTTTAATTTACAAGGCATTTTAACCAACACACAGTAATTGTATGTACTTATGGGGTAGAGTGTGATAAGTTGAGCCATGTTTATAATATATAATGATTAAATCAGGATAATTAGAATTCCTATCTCCTAAAACATTTATCATTTCTTTATCTTACCTTGAACTTAAGTAGGTGGCATAAAGTTGTGGTCAACCAGTTAACTTCAGAAATAGTTTTTCCTTTCCCATTTAGACTTGTACATCCAGAGATTACTGTGGTGGTTTGAATATGTTTGGCCCCCATAAACTCATGTGTTTAAGTACTTGGCCATAAGAAGTAGTACTATTCAAAGGTGTGGTCTTATTGGAGGAGGTGTGGTCTTGTTAGAGCAAGCGTATCACTGTGTAGATAGGTTTCCTATGCTCAGGCTCCACCAGTGCAAAAGATAGTCTCCTGGCTGCTTTTAGATCAAGATGTAGTCTGTCTGCATGTTGCCATGCTCCCCATCATGATGATAGTAGACTGAACCTCTGAAATTGTAAGCCAGCTCCAATTAAATGTTTGCCTTTCTAAGAGTTGCCTTGGCCATGTTGTCTCTTCACAGCAATGAAACCCTAACTAAGACAATTACCTACTAAACAAAAAGAGGTTTCTTTTATGGCAATCAGGCCACTGTTGTACTCGTGGCCATATCTTCTCAGGCCAGTCATTCTGGAAACTCATATTGTTCACAGCAGGGTTATATTGCTGAACACTTTTCTCCTCCAGTAGGCCAAATCCCAGAATGGATGGGAGAGTCATGCCTGAAGTTCCACTACTGACAATCATTGGCTGCTTGGGGAAGGAGAGTAAATTTCCTCCAATGATTTGACCTCTGAAAGGCTTACTCATGCTCTAGTAGATGGTCCTATGCTTGTGAACACACAGGCATCACTAAGTAGTCTCAGTAGGGTAAAATAAAACAGCAGTAAGAACAGAGGTAGTACATGATGTTCAGTGGGAAAATGGGGAGAACAAGATGGGGAAATAGGGTTGATTTGATTTAAATATAAGATATTTGAAACTGTCAAAAATAAAAAATTTAAAAAGATTGAGAAATAGAATAAAATGAACACAAAGCATGGGAGCTCATCAGTCCTGGTCAGTTTATCCCTCTCTTTGTAGGCACGGCCTGAATCAGCCTCTTTTAAAAGTGTTTTCATACTAACTACTTTTTGTACATCTGCACGCCTTAGGATGCATTTGGCAGTTAGATGACATCTTTTAGAACTCTGTCCTCACCTTCCACCTTTGGAGTTCCAGGGATTGAGCTCAGGTTTCTGGCCTGGCCAGAACCTTTATCCACTTAGCCATCTTCTTGGCCCACTCTTGAAATAAAATATTCAATAGATTTTTATTTAAAGTAGTTTCAAATCTGAAATGCAAGAATTCATCAAGTACTTAAATTAGGAGAATTAAAAACTGTTTTGAATATTTATAGCCTAGTTAATTCTTCTTACTGAGAAACATAGCCCAGAGAGCTGCCAGAATTCTTCCTTTTTTACTGTTTGAATTCAGGGGCCTGGGCTTCTTATAGTGCAGTCAGGATTTGATCAATTATAAAGTTACATTTTGAATCTAGCATTTTATAAAAAGAAACCTGTTTTAAAAATTTCTATAAATCTCAGAAACTGGGGGTGAGAAATCTTATTATGCTACTTCATCTTATGAGAGTGATTCTATTTCAATGAAGAGACAGGAGCTAGATGCTATTGAGTCCATGCTTCCAGCTGCACGTTTGTAAAAACAGAATTTCTAAAATAAAGTTGAATGAGCCATCTGCTTAAAAGACAGAGAGAGAGAGAGAGAGAGAGGGAGAGAGAGGGAGAGAGGGAGAAGGGAGAGAGGGAGAAAGGGAGAGAGGGAGAGAGGGAGAGAGGGAGAGAGGGAGAGAGAGGGAGAAAGGGAGAGAGGGAGAGGGAGGGAGAGAATGCTATATTGTTACTATTATTCACAGTGCATGTATTATTGACCTAGTCTGAGGTAATGCTTCACCTTCCTATAGACTCACAGGTTGGGATAACATATGCTTTCTTTATGACACAATGTTGCTATTGTTCTTCTCTAACTAGTGCTCACAGTCAAAACGCTTCTGTGAAACTTCAGCACTCTCATCTGATGCATCCTCCAGTGTGTTTAAGTTTGTTGTATAAGCTTCTAAGAGCTGGTAATCAAATTACTAAGGATCTCAAACTTGTTAAACATAACTTATTAACATTGAAGTTACATAACTATGTGTATAATGCACAGGATGATAGGTTCATGAAACCTGGCATTTCCCAGTTATTTCACATTTTCCCTTACCTCTGCTAAGGGGCTAGGTGCAGTGAGCACATTCTGTCCACTGTGCCAGCTCAGTTCTGTAACTTTGAGTGGACAGTTTGAAGTTAACCCATGTAGTACACTTTACACCACAGATGTTAGCAAACTGTGCATCAGTTGGCCTTCTTTCCCACTTGTCCTAACCTCTATTTTCTAGAAGTAATGATTATTGTGTATGTCTTTTTGTGTCATAGTTGTCTGAAAGATTGAAGTGAGCATCTTTTCTCATAAGGTAATAGTCCATTTTCCTCCTGTAGACGGAGTGTAAACTGGAGCTGTTGCTGTTTATTCAAGGCAACATGTAAGCTCTTCAGATTGCCTCAGGGTTATGAAGATTTAATTCCAAAGTCTCTTACTGCTTAGCACAGCCTTTTGAATAAGTTAAACACTCACTTGTTTTGGTGTGGCAAGCAACATACCTGTTTTCAATTTTCTTGAAAATCAAGAGAATTTATTTCTATGACTTTAATAATGGATATAGGTACATTGGATTAAAAAATACTGATTTTAAAGCAATCCATAGAATTTCAAAATATTCATTCTAATTTTATTTTATTTTTTTACTTATGCTTTTAACTGAGTGCATTGGCTGGTTTTGTGTCAACTTAACCCAAGCTAGAGTAATCAGAGAGAAAGGAACATTAGTTAAGGAAACACCTTGATGAGATCCAGCTGTAAGGTGTTTTATCAATTTGTGATCAATAGGGGAGGGCCTGGCCCATTGTGGGTGATCCCATTCCTGGGCTGGTGGTCCTGGGTTTTATAAGAACCAGGTTTGAGCAAGCCGTGAAGAACAATCCAGTAAGCAGGACTCCTCCATGGCCTCTGGATCAGCTCTTGTCTCCAGGTTCCTGCCCTGTTTGAGTACCTGTCTTGACTTCCTTTGGTGATGAAGAACAATGTGGAAGTTAAGCTAAATAAACCCTTTCCTCCCTAACTTGTTTTTTGGTCTTGTGTTTTGTTTCAGTAATAGAAACCCTAATTAAGACAATGCATTGGGTTCAGGGGAAAATAAGATGCCAAAAAGCTATGTTGTTGATTTCTTTCCCCAATAACAACAATCTTGGCTCAATTTCACAGCCTTAAACCATGTGCAAGGTGTTTATGGATTGGGTTAAAGACTTAGACTTGTGTGTGTGTGTATACATATACATGCATGTGTCTGTGCTTATTAATAAATCTTTTGATATACTCTGGGCTCACCAAATATTACCTTTGACAGAATATTCTCTAATTTCAACATTTCCAGCATAAAGATTACAGTTTTCTGTCTAATAATGAAATTATTGCTCTTTATAGCACATTATCTATCCTGAGTATGTTATATTCTTCATATATAAAGTTTTTAAATATAAACTGCTTGAGCTTTAGTTTAAAGTGTTTTCCTTCCCAGGACAGGGTCTCCTTCCTTGCTTTATTTTCTGGAGAGACTTAAGCATCCTTCCCCATAGCTCCTTAACTGCCTGGATCATCTACTTTAAGAAATACCCACTTGGGTCTTTGTCCACTTTCAGTTGAGTCATTTATAGGGCCGATGGTGACCTGATTGCATCCCTTCTATATTTGCATATTGATCCTATGGCTTGTGTAGTTTGCAGATGTTTTCCCTGATGCATATTTTATACTTTTATTTGGTTGATTATTTTATGTGTTAGGAGGTGTTAGGAAGAAGCTTTTTCATCCAAGACAGTCCAATTTGCCTATTTTTACTTGTCTTATTGTTATTTTGGGGATCTCATCTGAAAACTTCTTTGCCACAACAGTCAAGAAGGCTTTCTCTATTTCTTCCTTCTAGTAGTTTTGAAGGTTCAGGTCTTATGTTTAAGCTTTTAGTTCTTTTGAGCTGGTTTATTGTATGTGGTGTCAGATGGGGTTCCATTTTCATTATTATGCATGTGTAAGTCAGCTGTCCTTAGTATTATTTATTGAAGAGACAATTTTCTTATAACCATTCTCGACCACCTTGGCAAAGGTCAATCAACTACAAATGCATGGGGTTATTTCAGAGTTCTCTGCCATGTTCCAGTGGTTTTCTTTGTTTTTCTGATAGTAGCACAAGGCTTTGATTCCTACAGTCCTTGGTGTTTGTTTGGAAGTCATATAGTGTATGCTTCTAGCTTTGTTCTTTGTATAAAATTATCTTGACTATTTGGGGTCTTTTATTGTTTCACAGAGATTTTTATTTTGCTGTTTTTTATTATTTCTATGAAATATGACATTAGAATTTTGATAGGGATTGTATTTGATCTGTATATCACTCTGGGTATACTGGACCTTTAAATAATATTAATCCTTTCAATTAATGCACACAAAATATATTTCTATTTATTTATGTCTTCCTAAGAGAATTTCACCAGTGATTTAGACTTTAGTACACAGGTTCTTCGTCTCCTTGTTCAAATTCATTCTCAAGTCCTATTCCCAAGTCATAGTGTGATTATGAATTTGTTTTTTAAAGGTCTTTTTGGACAGTTCGTTTTCAACATTTGGAAATGCTACTGATTTTTTATGTGTTGATTTTGTTCTTAGATGCTGATTTGTACTTTTACTAAAGCAAGTCATTTATTTTTGAAAAAGGGATTTTGTGCATAGAAAACAATAGAGATGATACTTTTCTCTTTCCAAATCGGATGTCTTTCTTTCTTTTCCTGTGGCACTCTCATGAGGAACACAAGGATAACTAAGTGCAGTGAGTTTGCTCCTTGGACAGTTGAAAGCCAAGACATAGTATCAGGAGCTGTGATTAAAGAAAATGATGTTTCTTCTAACAAATGAAGAGAGTAGTGGGAGATGATTCCAACCCAAGGTCTCTGAAAAAAGACAGAATAGTGGTGTTCCTGAGGAACCTGATACCTTCTCACGTAGGGAAGTCTCATTGCAGGCTGAGGCTGTAGCCTTCCTAAACATGGTCATGTAATCAACGTCATCCTTCCTTATACATCACATGGTATTTAAATGGCCAATGGGAATGCCCCACAGTAAAGACCTTTAACATCTTAATAAGATTGTGAGTAGATGAGTCTCCTAGGAAAGGTCATCTTGTTTCCCCTCCCCACCCCCACTCCAGGAGCTTTGACAGAGGACTAAAGGTTATCTGAAGGGGCAGTAGTTTCCTCTCTTCCTGCCAAGCAGCTGACAGGAGTGTTGTAAAGAAAGATTAAAATACAAAATTTCAAGGAAATGAATGGGCTTAGAGAATGGTATGTTAAGTAAGACAACCCAGGCTCAGGAAGAAAATACCATGCATTGTCTATCATGTGTCCATTCTGGCCTCTGTCAAATCTGCATCTCCAGGTGGAAAGTCACAGGAAGCCAAAAGGGAAGCTTTAAGGGAGGCCATAATGAAGACAAGACAGCAGAATTGAGGGGAACAAGGGACAAGTGGGTAGAGCAGCAGGGAGCTGAGGGGGAGTGGGAAGTTAACCTAAAAGTGTTATAGTATATAGAAGACCCCAGAAGAGGTCTTCTATGAAAACCCCTGTAACTATGAAAACTAATTTAAAATTTATGGAGAGAAGTGTTGAGCATGAGTTTCTTCATTGTGTTTTGACCTCATGGGGGAAGTTAGATGTTATCCTTTGAGTATAATGTGAGTTCTTGCCTCATATGCAGTCTTTTCTCTGTTGAGGTGTATCCCTTCTATACTTTATCTGCTTAGAAGAGTATACCATGAAACAGTGCTGTATTCTGCTATATGCTTTATCTCCTGCTCATCTTATTTGTAGCTGTTAACAGGTTTATTATATTGACTGATTTGTCAGTCCCCAAGGATGGATCTTACGTGGTTATGGCTCAAGTTTCTTTTTGTGTCCTGTTGAATTTGTTTCTGTCAATACAAAAGGAAAAAAAAGTCTTAGGATACACAATGTTCTGCTGAGGTGTTAATTTAGTGAAATGTTTGTATATGACATAGAAGAAAGTCATAAAATAACACACTTTCAATAATATTGGTGGTGACACTGGGTAGGTAGGTTATGGCAAAGTGTTAGGGCATATGCTAGCTGATCCCACTTTTAACCAATTGATTGGTGAGATCTTAATATACCATTCCAAGAGGTTTTTATCAGTTTGTCAGAGGATGTTTGGTCCCACACAGAGATATGCAAGAAATTGCTATTTAGCTGAAGTAGCTCAAGAGAACTTATAAATTAGGTTCTGGGTTTGCAATATTCCAACCTCCCCAGGTCACTGACTCAGTCTGCCTTTGCAGGCACAGCTTCTTTCCAGGAGCCCTGTTCACAGATTTATAGCATTTTGTTGAGGATTTTTACAGCTCTGCTTGGTAGTGATATTTGACTGTGATTTTATTTCATTTTAATATCTCTATCTGACTTCATAAACTGAGTTTGAAACTATTCTTTCTCTTCAGTTTTCTTTGGAAGAGTTTGAGAAAGATTGAATTAATTATTTAGACATTTGTTAGTCTTCACCAAAGAAACCATCATTCCTGATAAGAGTTTTGAGAAATGAAAATTTTATCATGTGAATGACACTGGAGACTAGCCATTCTTAAGAAGAAAAAGAAAAACGAAACAAGTAACATGAAAAAAATAGTGCTAATCATTAAAAGAACTCTTAAAATTTTGGAATCTGTTACATATTGAAAATACTCAGTCATCTCTGGAGGTCTGAATACAAGATGCATGGTGTATGTGTGGTCTTGGTACCATCACTGTATGATAAAATAGTTACGAGCAAATATGGACTTCTAGGCCTGAGGATAAAAACACAGAAAAGAAAACAAACAAGACAAGATAAAAACCTACAGATATCATGCTTACTATATAAGTATCTACTTTACAAATTTTAAATTAAAATGTATTCTATTTTGTAAGGCAAGGTTTTATTCTAAGGCCCTTGTTGATGTGGAACTTACTTTGTAACCCAGGCTGGTCTCAAACTCACTAGGTAGGTTAGGCTGGCCTTGGAGTCCCCCTGCATCAGCCTCCCCAGTTCTAGGATCATCAGCATGCTCTACCACACCATCCTGTGTGTTTGCTCTTTGATGTTTAGTTCAGCCTTGGGTAACTGTCAAGAACTAGGACGCCCAGCTCTGCATTTCCTAACTGTCAGTACATAGTCTATGTCATACATACTTACATACATGTATATCTTATCCTAGCTGAATATTATTAACCTCAATCAGGTCTACAGATCATATGGGAAGTTTCCTTGTATTGGATTGACATTACTTTGTTGGAAAATCAGAAGCTTTTCATAAATTGTGAATATGTATTCAACAAACTAAATCAGATTGCCAGTATTTCACTGTAGCATTTTTATGTTCTTAGTTACTGATAAGCACCAGTTCAAGCCAGAGCAAATGCTGTACCGATTCCGGTATGACGATGGGACGTTTTACCCCAGGAGTGAGATGCAGGATGTGATTTCTAAGGTAATGGCATCTTTAGCCACATCCATAGCAAGATTCCTGTCGCCGTCCTTGGAGAAGATGAAAAGCTAATACAGGAAACTCTTAAGTTCTCTTACACGCAGTCTTTGTCTTATTAGGATGTCTGAAATTCCAGTGTTAGATCATTTTAAGTTTTTCATGTGGAACAAACTCTGGCCAAAACATTGTATAAATTTTAAAAATAGAAACATAAGGACAAATATAATGCCCCTTTTTATTGCATACTTGCAAATTTTATATTGAAATATGACTAATCACATTCCAGATTTATTGCTGTATGAATTTTCTGTTTGAAGTATACCTTATGATTTATATTAAGAAATATTTTAGTAATCTTTCATGTATGTCATACACATGAGACAGATTCACAGTACAAGCCCATCCTGTTCCTCAGTGACTTAACTCCTATATTTATCCTGTATTTCAATATTTGGATATATTTTTAAATTTGATGAGATTGCATAGTGACCGTAGGGGACTGAAAAAGAGTTGACTTTTTTAGTCTGAATGTTCAGCAGCATATCTCTTGAGTGATCCTGATCGTTTCTGACCTGCTTTTGTCTCACACAGGGGGTGAGACTCTACTGTCGTCTTCATAGTCTGTTCACTCCTGTTGTCAGGTGAGTGGTCTTCCTAGGGGCCATAAATGGAACTGCTTGTCTTTCCTGTCAGAACTTGAGTCATTCTGTTTTAAGTAATTGCTTATGTCAAATAATCCTAAAACTTTGTGGCACTATATATTCAGTGTCTTTTCCTTTTGTTATACTTTCAAAACTTATTTTATTATCATCTCATACCACATTCTTCAGGTGAAAATGAAATAATTCAGATTCCTTTAGTATTTAATAAATGGTAGTTGAATGATATGGAAATGATTCAGAAATACTGTTAGTTCTAATTGTTTATAACTAGAAATATTTTTATATTATGTATTTTGGGTTTGTATTTTATATAATCTCTCTATAGTATGTACACTATAATTGAGCATTAGATGCATATTTTATATTTACTTTTGATAGGCTTTTCCTCTCAAAAGTTAATTTTTATATTGGAAAATTAAGAATTATATTATACTTAACATAATTTTGGAGTTTATTAACTACCTCATTTTCAAAACAAATGCATGACCCAGTTTTGAAACAAATAAATATATTTTTTAGTAATGTCCAAATGTTTGTATGCATACTTTTATTTTACATGTGTAATATTAATTCTAAGGTGATAGAATAAGAATAATAACTAACTCTTCATGTTATGTGCATGTATGTATATAAATGATATATGTATGAAAATATGTTTAGAAAAATACATTTTAAAAATTATTATCTTTATTATTATTATTGTATGAGATTTTTATATCAAGAAAGTTACAGTCCTTAGGAGCCAATAGGAAAGAATTATTCTTTGGGTAGAAATGACCATTATGTATGTGTTGTATGAGAAAATGTATGGAATTAAAACATAAAGCAGATATACTTTGTATGATAGTTACTCATTAATACATATGAATTTAATTTATAGAGAAAAATTTCTTGCTGATAGGAACTAAACACCCAAATCTGGCCCATGACTGGTACTTTCTTTCCTACTGATGCTTGTGGAAATCAAGGTGAAAGGTGATAGGTTTTAGAAAGATGGCAGTAGACTCAAAATACAGGAAAATGAGTTAGATTCCCAAGGAACCCAGTTCACATATTGAAAGCCAAAGTTTCAGTCACACTTCTTTATGTGCATGTGGATAGAGGATATGGATATCAATTGTAAATTACTGACAGGAGCTAAGAGACAGGGCATACAGGAAGGACTTTTTAGTCACCTCAAACTATTCACAGTTTACATTTTTTATTTTTTTGACATTTTGCAAGTACTGTCATTTTTTTCAATATCTCTTATCTGGGCCTAAAAAATGAAATTAATTCTGCCTTTTTGCACAGTGGTTGTGAGACTTTTTAAGTTTGTCATTGAACTTTGAACGATTTCTCAGGCCTGGAAAGTCTACTGAGCAGGAAGGAACATGCTGATAGAGCCAGTCAATCCCTCAGTTCCCAGGTGTGTGTGTGTGTGTGTGTGTGTGTTTGTAGTATGTGTGTGGTGTGTGTATGTGTGTGTATATGTGTGTGTATGTGTGTGTGTGTATGTGTGTATGTATGTATGTGTGTTTGTAGTGTGTGTGTGGTGTGTGTGTATGTGTGTGTATATGTGTGTGTGTGTATGTGTGTATGTGTGTGTATATGTGTATGTGTGGTGTGTATGTATGTGAGTGTGTGGCATGTGTGTGTATGTATGTATGTATGTATGTATGTGAGTGTGTGTGTGTATGTGTGTGAGTGTGTACGTGTGGTGTGTATGTATGTGAGTGTGTGGTATGTGTATGTATGTATGTGTGTGTGTGTGTGTGTGTGTTTGTGTGTGTGTGTGTGTGTGTGTGTGTAGCTATGCTTTGCTTAGATGGATTATGCAGCTCAGCCTTCCTGTACCTTCTTCAGGCTTGTAGGCTTTACAGAGGTCCTATAAATAAGTACAATATGCATTCCCTCTCTTCCTGGAGAATATAGAGTCAAGAATTTTCTTGCTCTATTTTCCACACTTGAGGATAGATTTAGAAGCCATGACTTAGGGGTAGAAATTCCATTTTGTTATTTATCCACTAATGAGATGCCATTTTTCTAGCTAGATCACCACCAGGTTTGATAGAAGTAATAATCTTGTGGGTAAAAACATGTGAAAGAAGAAATGTCCTATTGCAGTATTTTGATGGGTCAGACCTCTCTTGAATGATAGATCTTTGTATCATACATACTTTGTTTGCGTCTCTTACTTTTACGTACACTGACTGGCTGGAAGCTCTCTGGTAGATTTTTCCTCTGCACACTGATACTGAGTGGAAGGCTTGCCTGTGCTTGCTTAGTCTGTTTAACACCTATCCTTTCTTTTTTAAATAGAGATAAAGATTACCACTTAAGAACTTACAAATCTGTCGTCATGGCCAACAAATTGATAGACTGGTTAATTGCACAGGTAAGAAGGCAAATAGATGCTGCTCAGCTTCCTTCTTTCTCATTTAAATGTGAGATGGGAACTCGCCTTCAGGTGATTCACTGTGATATCTATTGTCTGCATTCATAGAGATAGTATGAAGCTGAATTAGGATTTGGATCTGCTTTCTGGGGTCTCGTACAGCCTTTATGATACCTTCTTTTTCAAAAATAAGTGTTCCTATTTGTAAAACATGAGCTGAGTTTTATCAAACAAACAAACAAACAAAGAAAAACAAATAAAATCAACCACCAAGCATAATTTGATTAGTAGTGAAGAATAGCTATGTTCAGTCACTAAGTCGTCTTGCCTGCTTTTTCTATTAATTTGTTTAAAGTATCTGTTCATTAGTTCTCACAAATTCAGCTCTCCCATATCATTTTCTCTGACAGCAGCTGGGCATGTATAACATAAGCTTTAATGTCTGTGAAGTGCAGAGGGCATACTCACTGTTGCTCAAATTCATTGGATCTTAGTGTTGACAGCCTGTATTGAGAAAATTTATGATTATAAGTAAAAATTTGCTTATAAGTATTACAAGTTCACACATACATGTCATACATGTTCATACATACAACATATCACAATAGCTTTTCAAATAGAATTTTTGTAGTTATTTTTATGATAGGTCAACTAATATGTGCTTGGATATATTCTGCGGACTAAACTCAAGACACTATGAAAAGGTGATATACACATGGACTGAACTTGCTGCCTGGGGAAGGGAGTTTGTTTGGCTGAAATGCAACTGCTATATGTAAATATTTGTATCAATTCCATAAACAGCCTTACTGTTTTGTTTGTATTAAAATATCCTTATTTTCCTTGTATAGGTTGGTAGTAAAATTTTAAATATTTAAATTAAAAACATGGGGTTTAAATAATAAAAATGAAATGAGTCAACATTTTAAGTTAAATATCTAATTTAATATGTATAATAATATATAAGTACAGTACATATGTATACATATACATATCTACAGTTTGAGATTTCATTGTTTAGTGTTGATTTCCAAACTCTTCAGTGTCACTTTTTTTTTTATTTCATTGAATATAAACTTATATCTTGAGAAGTTATTGTATTAGAGGAGTTTGAGAGGATCCTCAAATACATGTGCAGTAGCTTCCTAGTGTGATAGCTTCTAACACTTTTATACTGTTGGTCATGTGTGTAGCTGGATTGGTTCTTCCTTCAGTAAGAGACTTTTACACAGAATTCATGCTGCTCTAGAATTAACATGCGCTCATATGATATGTGGTATATGGGAGAAGACTGAGGAAATGGGTTGGAAGCAAAACTTGATGCCAAATCAACCTTTAAATTCTAAAACAAAAAGGCAGTTACTAACTTTAGGGGAGAGAATACTTGTATTTTTTTTTTAACATTACATTATTCTATTTTATCTGAAACATGCTGAAACAAAGTATTTGTTATTTAGCTGTCTGAAATTCCCAGGAGGTTGCTAAAACTGACACAAGCTTGGCATCTAATGCCCTTTCTAGAGTGTAGTGTGTTCAGCTGCTAACCTTATCCTAGAATAACCATTTATGGCTTCCTACAGCTTCATAATTCTCACATTGGTTTATGTGTATATTTAAGGCAGACTTGGGATCATAAGGGAGCAAGCTGAAGTGCTTAATTTAGGGGAAGAAATGAAATAGGGCTCCCTTTCCACCTAGACTTGTATACAACTTAATCTGCACACTAATCAGTACCGACTGGATTTGTCCAGCATGGCTGGACAGTTGGGGTTAGCTATGCTGCAGTGCAGCAGTCCTTAGGCTGTCGTGAGGTATCTCTGGATGCTGTAGATATCCATGATATGTGAGTGATACCATCTTGGACAGCACATTGACTTTGTTCTGTTCCCCAAACGTCCTCACTTCCTAGATTGATGCTTTTATTATAATGGCTTATAACAGAATACCTTATTCCACAGAGGTAACTCCTCACTTGATAAGTATGTTGGTGTATTACTAAGACATCATGTGATTTGTTTATGTGATGGGCAGGAAACATTTATATTTTTAAATTAGACAAGATCTTGTTTCATCCTATCCAAGCAATGGTTTTTACACTTTCTTCAGTACTTCCCAGATCTAAGTAGACCCCAAAGGATTTTTAAAAGAGGTAGGATCACTACAGTATTTGAGATTACATCTATACCCCTTTTCTTTTAATGAAATATTAGTCTAGTAAATAAAACTTTTTAATAATCAAAACAACCAAAGCTTTCAGCCTAACCCTTTAAATAGCTACTGAAATAAAGTATCAGGACACATGCAGGTAAGTTTTTACCTTTGAGAAGTAGGTACTCATTTGGGCTCATTTTTAATCTTCTGTAAAATTCTTCAACATTATCCTCTACAGAAGTCTTCATGGATCCTCCAGCTAGGCTCAGGGCCTCTTTCTGTACACCTGAGATTCAGTCTGATTGAGAGTCTCACCTGAGATTCAGTCTGATTGAGAGTCTTAACTGAGTGAAATAATGTTACTTAACTAGGTACTCCTTTTTAAATGATCAAATCCTTCACAAGATCCAAATTACTGGAAGGAAAGAAAATGGCTTTTGTTTGAGTCTTAATGTGTTGTATCTTGAACTTGGTGTGATATTTAGAAATGAATAAATGTATATTTTCAAATGATCTCATAAGACTTATCAAATACCTGGATTCATGAAGATCTGATGCATATCTGCAGGTACATAGTCGGTTTGCTTTGGTGGCTAACAGGGTTACAGTTTTCCCAACCCTAAGTCCAGTTTATCTTGGTGTTTCATAGATAGGGAACAGACATTGTGTGTACTGGAATTGCAGTACGGAGGGTGAGTGGGGCACTGATTGAATTCAGGCTGTTGTTGGAAACTGGACTAACTAAAGACAAGTGATAAATTTGAAATTTTGGAAAGTGAAGCTAGAGATGAATTAAAACCAAGACTGGAAGATCTTGAAAGCGCAATGGGATACTTTTATCTTGATTATTAAGAAGTTTCTCTAACTTTAGAGCATGTTATTCCTGTGTGTTACAGCTGAGTTCTGCAATAGCTGATGTTGGAATGACTCCAGAAAAAAATATGTTAATTTAGATAATGTGAAAGGAGACAGCATATTGATGGTAAAAATGCAATAAAAATGAGAGTAGATTTGGTAGAGAACTTACGTGCTAAGAAAAGGACTAGGAGTAATGATGTCATGTGTGGGAGATGTCCCTTAAAGTATAATTCAGACACTATAAAGCCTCCAGTTGCCTGTCACCATGCACAGTGATTTATTTTTTTTTTGGTTAACAGGGTGATTGCCGTACCAGGGAAGAGGCAATGATATTTGCTGTTGGGCTCTGTGACAATGGATTTATGCATCACGGTAGGAACACTTACTCTCAAACCTCACACATGGATTTCATTGTTTTGGTTCCTCTTGAGACATTGGGAATGTCTCAGTGATCCACTAAGGTCAAGACAACCTGTCTGGGTCTTGCCATGGGTCCCAGATGAGTCACAACATCTGCAACTGATTTCACTATTGGTGCCATTTCTGTGGCACATTGCTATTATCTGCTAGATTTTCTAAATTTTCTCTTGTTTTTTTTATATTGTGTTGATTCCAAAAGAACCAGGACATGACTTAAAAGTTTTATTTTCTTTTTAAAAATTTCATATATCTCTTTGAATTCATTTTATATGAATACTCATGATCTTGCCTGAATGTTATATATAGTGTGATGAATAAATAAGAGCATATATGGTTAATATTTATTGTTTATTTTAGGAACTCATACTCCAAATCATCTTATAGAACTAAATCTTTGGTAATAAATATCTTTTAGTCTATTAGATGTTTTTCTGTCTTGATACCTTCAAAAATCTTTAAACATTACTGTTTTTATTTTAATTTCTCCATCTATCAAAGTAATGAGAGTTTCCCGTCGATCTATGCCATCTTACATAGTCAGTGCAAGCCGGCTCTTTTCAGTTATTAATGCCATGTGCTTCTCAACATCTGGCTAATATAGCACTTGCACTCACTCATCAACTACTTTCAGAAGGTTATCAACACCTGTATGAAAAAGCAACACCAGTTACAGCCCTTTGGGGAATATCCTTTCTCATTACATGCTTGTTGGAGAATTCTGACCCATGTCCTTGTGTCTAGATCACCAGGAATGTTAAGATAAAGAAATATTGGTCCCTGGAGAGCAAACTACTGATGAAAGAAATTGTAATATTTTAGGAAATTAAAAATATAAAATTCAGTGGACACCCTTCAATTATTTTTCCCCTTTAACCCAAAACAATAACAGGAAATAATTTGACATAAGCATTTATTGCAAAATACTAAATGTCAGGAAAAGTTAAGCTGAATACAGTCCCTAGCTTGGATTTCTTGGTGCTTCTCTTGCCTACTATGTGCTGATTGCTTAGAGGAAATATCACGTGATCTTCCGGAAAGCAGTTAGATCATTGAGGCAAACCTTAACTCAGCCCAAAGGGTTTTTCCTTTCTGTTGTTCACTGTGGCTCATGTTACTGTTTATTGTGTGGTGGGTAGCTTCATCTATCACCATGTTAGCAGATGCTCTTCTGTCCAAAGATCACCCATGCATCACCTGTTCCACATTATTTTCTGGAACTCTGTCAAAGCAATGAAGTAGGATGCCCCTTTGGGTTGTTTGACACATGCCAAGCCGTTTACATGCAGCACTTCATTGTAGTCAAAGCAGGATGAAGATTTATTTGACTTTCATTTGCAGACAAGAAAACTACTATGCAGAGAGTTTAGGTAACTTTCTAATTCCTGCACTCAGAATTGACCCCAGACCTGGACTGATTCATCACAAAGTTAAGTGCACTGGGACCACAGCCTTTCCATTACTGTGGGTCACCTTGTCCTCGCAAGTACACTACAAGTTACTAATGATAAAGAAGGAGAAACACAGATTTCTCTTCTCAAGCATTTTTGTTGCTGCCAAGATTGTATTCAATATTCATCCTTATTATCTGTATCTACCTGTAGTTTAAACAAAGCTAACAAAACATGTACCAACATATGCTACCAGTTTATACCAGGAATCTTAGGGGAATATGTAAAAATATTAACATTTGGATAAAAGAGGTAACCTTATGCAAAGTTGACCTTTGCATAAATAAGATTATTTGGGAAATTTTGCTTTGAAACACAGAGGAGCTAGCAACTCATGGAAACTAGAATGTCGTTTTACCCAGATGACATATTTCTAGTTTGAAGTGTTGGACCAACTGTGACCCCTCAGCAGGAGTTGCACAACATAGAAAGCTACTATGTGTATTAGTCAGGGTTCTCTAGAGTCATAGAACTTATGGAAGTCTCTATATACTAAGGGATATTATTAGAATGACTTACAGTCTACAATCTAACTAACCTAACAATGGGCAGTTGTGAACAGGGAGCTCCTGAACCTAGTAGTTGCTCAGGCCCATGAAGCTAGTTGTTTCAGCTGGTCCTCTGTATAAGCAGGAATCCTGAAGAAGTAATTCCAACACACTGTGCTGGCAAATAAGTACAAGCAGGTGAGGAAGAAAACCTTCCTTCTCCCATTGTCTTTATGTTGGTCTCTAGCAGAAGGTATGGCCCAGATCAAAGGTGTGTACCATTATACCTGGACCTAAGCTGTTCTTCACTTGATACTTGCTCTGTCTCAGACTGACCTTGAACTCAGAGGTCTTCTTGCCTCTGTCTCCTGGGATTAAAGATTATCATCTTGCTGGGGCCTAAGCCTTTCATAGCCATTGTGCTTCAAGATCTGAGTCAAAAGCCTGTGTCTTCCAACTTCAAGATCTGGATCACAAGTGTGCCCTCCATTTCTGATTGTAGTTCGTTCCAGATATAGTCAAGTTGACAACAGGGAATAGCTATTACACTGTAACCCAGTTGAATTTTCCCATAAAGATGCAGAGAATTAACCCAGCTTATTTTCTGAAAGTGGAAAATATCCTATATTTTTATATTTAAAGTGCATGAGATTTAGGAGTTACTGTATTTCCTTCCTTAAATTTTGAATTGCATTTGGACAAAGGAAGATTAAAATATTCAACACTGAGAAGATGCTACTCATTTTAAAATGGAAAATCTTGCAGATAACACTAATTTACAGGAAAGGTAGGCATAGATCATTGAAGTAATCTAAGGGCTATCTGTGGGAGAGCTTGTTCTAGGAATCCAATGCTGAGCCTCTGGTTGGCAAGAATTCCCTGAGTTTGTACTAGTGTGGAAAATGAGCTTGGGATTTGAGTTTATAAAATTATTTGAATCTCTCCATTTCTCCAGTCCTAGAAAAAAGTGAATTCAAAGATGAACCTCTACTTTTCCGATTTTTTGCTGACGAGGAAATGGAAGGATCAAATATGAAGCATAGGCTTATGAAACATGACTTGAAGGTTGTGGAGAATGTCATAGCTAAGTCACTGTTGGTAAGCTGCTGCCACCTTATGTTTCCTTCTGGGATAGTAATTAGCATAAGAACACAGTAACATGTTCGATGCTTTCGATGTATTTCAGCGTAAAGACCTCCTCATTCTTTATCAGTAATGTTAGTGTTTTACATTTCAGATTAAATCCAATGGAGGCAGCTATGGCTTTGGGCTGGAAGACAAAAACAAAGTTCCAATAATAAAATTAGTGGAAAAGGGGTCGAATGCCGAGGTAATGTAAATTAGCACTTTTGTTGAAGTTTGTCATCATGCAGTACAGTGCCAAAGTGAAATCAACAGCTATGTGTCTACTGAAGATGCTGTCTCTGAGTAATCATGTACTGAGGTTCGGTTACATAGTGTTGGATTTGTGGCACTGGGATTGTATCTTAGTGATGACTGGGGATGGGAGTTGATAGTATTCCAGAGATCTACAGCTCTGAATTGAAGAGTTCCCAAGTAATGTGTTTTGTGTCCTCAGGATTGTCCCAGTCATGGAATTCATCCTAGAATTTTTTGGAAGATGCCTAGGGTGTGACAGTTGTCCTAGGTCTACCAGATGTCTTTTCTGTTCAACCAAAGGCAATATATTTTATCTTCTGCTTCTGTTGACTTTTCTGTTTTTTTTTTTTTGTTGTTGTTGTTGTTGTTTTGTTTTTCAAGACAGGGTTTCTCTGTATAGCCCTGGCTGTCCTGAAACTCACTTTGTAGACCAGGCTGGCCTCGAACTTAGAAATCCGCCTGTCTCTGCCTTCCAAGTGCTGGGATAAAAGGCATGTGCCACCACTGCCCGGCTCTGTTGTCTTTTCTAAGAATGTAATTTCCATCATTAAAGCAAACACTTTGACTTTTTCATTGAATCAATTGATGTCTCATATCACCAGGTTTTTAAACAGTGGAATCTTCTGATTATTGATGCCTTCATATTCATTTGATAACAGTTATGTATTAGGTAGCATTCTAGATTCTAGGATTATAGATATTTAGAAAACAGATGACATTCCCTGTTCTGAGCTGGAAACTTTGATGGTTTTCCTGTATACACATGAGGGACTGAGTTTGATAAACAAGCCCATTATTTTGTTTGTTTTACTTTAAATGTGGTGTGTGTGCCTATAATCCTATGCTTGGGAGGTAGAAGTGGGTGAATGCCTGCAGTCACAGGCCAGCTATCCTAGGCTTCTAGGTGATTACCAAACCAATGAAAGACCTATCTCAAGACAAGATGTGACAAGGTACGTATCACTTTGAGGAACAACAACTAGGGTTGCTTGATGGCTGCCACATGCATGCACATATATGTACACACTATACACAACACACTACACACATGCACACACACACACATACGCATGCATGAACTCTGTCTATGTCTCTTTTTCTCTCTGTATATGTCTCTATCTCTCTCTGCCTCTCCTTCCCTCCATCTTCCTCCTTTTCTCCCTGTTTTCCTCCTCCCTGCTTCTTTCTCTCCTTTCTTCCCTTTCCTCATTGAGCTTACCAATGCTGTACCTCAGTGATAATGGATTTAAAAACTATCCTGCTACTTAACTTGCAAGGTACATAACCTTAAGCAAACACCTCAGTATTCAGGTCTTTCATAAAAATGTAAAAACTGCATTAGTAGAACATATATAATTTTAAATCTATGTAGTAAAGTCAGTGATACTCTGTGTAAACTAAGTGTAAACTTATTGTAAAGGTCTTTTATTTTACCCTAAATCAAAAGTGTGCAAGATAAAGCTTTCTATCCAGCACTTCAATTGCAAATATCTTACCTCTGGTCCATTTGTATTCCGTTCATGTATCTGACCATCAAATGACCATGGTTAATAATTCTATAGGAGAAGCTGCTTCTTCCAGACACTTTTAGAGGCTGCTCTTAGGGCAGAGCATCATCCTACTCTGCCATAGATAAAAGACTGTCTCATTAAGTAACTGCAGATCAAGACAGCAGTTCAAGACAGAGGACTGTCTTGGTAGTTAGAACATCTGGGCTAACTGCAGGGGTAATGTTGTCCTTGTCTTCTTTCAGCATGTTGCATTAGGTATAACCTTGCACTTGTTGGATTGTACTTGCTTAGATTCCTGGACACTCCTTCCATTCCTTTGTAATAGGCACATTCATGCTGATGGAGTCTGGAGATACAAATTGGTTGTGGTCAATATGTTTATGTATTCATGGGATGAAAATTTCTGATCTAAATAAATTAATTTATATACAGTATGTAAATATATAATATATAAAATACATATATTTGTATAACATATAAACCATATCTGCAGACATACCTATCTATCTATCTATCTATCTATCTATCTATCTATCTATCTACCTACCTACCTACCTATCTATCTCAGTTTGTAAGTTAAAGGACAAGTTGTTTTTTTGTTTCTTTGCTTTTTTGTTTTTGTTTGTTTTTTAAATTAAAGGCTCTTTTGCTTTTAATTTAAAAACAACAAGAGAGAGCCAAAGATGCATATAGTATTAAGGAAAATCATGCATAGGGTTAGGGGATGGTTGATTTCAAATAGACTCTGCAATCTCATTTATAATAATTCTCTGTATTATTATAACTGTTACTCCATTCATAGTTCTGTTTTATAACATTGTTGTAGATTTGTTTTCATGTCTAAATGTGTACATGCTGAGCCTTCTCTGATTCAGTTTTGTGAAAGTCTAAACTATTCATTAAATTATCATTCCAATTATTTCTGCTACTTCTCCTTTAGATGGCTGGCATGGAAGTTGGGAAGAAGATATTTGCTATTAATGGTGACCTTGTTTTTCTGAGACCTTTTCCTGAAGTTGATTGCTTCCTGAAATCATGCTTAAACAGCAGAAAGCCACTGAGAGTCCTCGTGAGCACAAAGCCAAGGGAGTAAGTGACACAGCTGTACAGGGATGAGTAGAGTAGCAATGCTAACTTCATCACTTGGCTCCCCTGGCATACAACATGTATGGCTCTCAAGCATGGTGGGATCAGGTCTCTAGATGAGAGAAGAAATTGCATTGCTTATCTCAAAAGGTGCTCATTCTTGAATTAAATGGTGGTTTTCTTTTACTGTCCAAACTTTTGCTACTTTGGGTTATGTTGAGTTTGACTGAGTAAAAACTAATTTAGTAGAACACCTTTAAATTGAGAATAAAGAACTGTATGTTTGGCTATAGGAAGTGTTGTTGATTATACATAGTCTATAATGTACTGCTCATATGTATAAAATCATACTTAGAAGGTATACCACTTATGCACATACTTAGTAAGTTGCCCTTTCCTTTAAAGCAAAACCAATGCAAAACTCTGTGGCTCTCTCTGCTTCTATTACATAAGTAGAAAAGGTCCAGTGTTTGTGTTTGTCTTTCGTTGTTATGGCAGAGTAGCTGAGATAATGTAAAAGAGCAGAAGATTATTTTAACTTGTAATTGCAGAAATTACAGTCCATAATGACAGGAAGGGATGGTGTTGAAAAATTGCTCCCCCAATGATGTTCAGAAAGCAGAGAGAGGGAGCAAAAACAACCCCGAGACAAAACCTGCCCTTCAAAGGCATGCTCCCCGTAACTCATTTCCTACACCAGCGCAGAATTGCTATGAGCCCAGGATCTATGAATTCATGCATGGGTCAGCCAAGGGGGAAATCAGTCCCTCATGATCCAGTCATCTCTAGATAGGGCTGCCCTCTTGAGACCACGCAACACATGGGCCTTTGGGGGCAACATCATATCTGAAATGTGACAATTATTTATTATGAAAAATTCAAAGTGGATATTTCTTTTGAGGGCATCATTTTCAAATCTTATCACATTTAAATAAATAGCTATGACTTTTTTTGAAACCAGTGGCTGTTTTTTCCAAGTATTGGTGCATATACATATAAAGAATAGGGCCATGTTCTATTGCAGGGTCTTTAGCTAAAACACTTGATGTACATGCAGTTCATTGGCTTCTATTCTCTGATTTGGTCCTATTAGTGACCTGTTTTTTTTTTTTCTCAGATTAGTCATGAACTGTAGTGTAGCATCAGCTGGTTGAGATGACATGTATGTAAAGTATTTAACAGAACATATAAATAAGCTATGCCTGAATTACTATTAAAAATTTGTATCAGAACAGGAAAATTAATTACTTTCAAGATGAATATGAGGGATGTCAATTTAAAAGGATTGTTTATTTTAACAATTTAAAAAAATGTTATAACCATAGCTGGTATTCTTATTGATGGTAAAATACTTTTATATGTAAAGCATTATATAGCCACATACATTCAGCACTAGCTAGATGCATCATATGTACATTCTTCTTGAGTCTGAGTGCATTTTAATGGGCTGGATTCTCCATAGAACATCCCTTTCTTAATGCTAAGTCATTAATGGTCACGGGTGCTTTAGCTCATAATGTAATACACTAAGTGGCCTGAAAGCCTAAGTGTGGCTTATTTCTCACAGGGAACACTGGGCTAGAGGGCAGCAAAGAGCCACTGCAGCATCTTCTCTCTGTATATAATTAAAGTGTATTTTCCCCTCTGTATCTAGCCCTGCTTAGGGCAAGACTATCTTAGTTGCCTCTGTCCTGACATATCTAGGTCATTTTGAAGCAATAAAATACATTATGAAGGAATATAGAGATATTTGGAACAATTATTAGTGAATATAAGTATATGCTCTATGACCCTATAATAACTGATCTGCTCACATAGACATTTCAGTAATTGAAAGAGCACAGAGCCAGTGACATCAAGACTAAGCAAATGGGAACAAATCCTTAGCCATCAGAGTCCTAGGCCTATGCTTTCCAAGCATTCACTAAGTGATGCTGTGCAGTGTAGACTCCTGAAAATTGTCCTTTGACCACACACACACACACACACACACACACACACAGAGAGAGAGAGAGAGAGAGAGAGAGAGAGAATGAATAAATATTAGCATACTCATGTTTTCTTTTAATATACTTAAAATGTATAACTTCCCCTAATAGTCTCCCTATATTGAATCCTTAGGCCATTCACATGTATTAAAGAAAAACTTATCTTCTCTTTCTTCTTCTTTTTTAATTAGATATTTTCTTTATTGATATTTTAAATTATATCTCCTTTCCCAGTTTCCCCTCCGAAAAAAAATTTAAAAAATCCTGTCCCCTCTTCCCTTCCCGGGCTCACCAAACCACCCCCGCCTGCTTCCTGGCACTGGCATTCCCCTACACTGGGGCATAGAACCATCACAGGGTCAAGGGCCTCTCCTCCTATTGATGACCAACTAGGCCATCCTCTGCTACATATGCAACTGGAGCCATGAGTCCCACCATGTGTACTCTTTGGTTGGTGGTTTAGTCCCTGGGAGCTCTGAGGGTACAAGTTAGTTCATATTATTGTTCATCCTAAGGGGCTGCAAACTCTTAAGCTCCTTGGGTCCTTTCTCTAGCTCCTTCATTGGGGATCCTGTACTCAATCCAATGGATGGCTGGTAGCCTCTACTTCTGTATTAGTCAGGCACTGTCAAAGCCTCTCAGGAGACAGCTATATCAGGCTCCTGTCAACCAGCGCTTGCTGACATTCACAATAGTGTCTGTTTTTGATGACTGAATATGGGAAGGATTCCAAGGTGGAACAGTCTCTGGATTGTCCTTCCTTCAGTCTCTACTCCATAGTTTGTCTCTACAACTCCTTCCATGAATATTTTGTCCCCCTTCTAAGAAGGAACGAAGTATCCATACTTTGCTTTTCCTTCTTCTTGAGTTTCTTGTATTTTGGGTATTCCGATCTTCTAGGCTAATATCCACTTATCAGAGAGTGCATACCATGTGTGTTCTTTTGTGATTGGGTTATCTCACTCAGGATGATATTCTCCAGATCAATCCATTTCCCCAAGATTTTCATAAATTCATCATTTTTAATAGCTGAGAGTAGTACTCCATTTGTGTAGATGTACCACAATTTCTGTATCCATTCCTCTGTTGAGGGACATCTGGGTTGTTTCCAGTTTCTGGCTATTATAAATAAGGCTGCTATGAACATAGTGGAGCATGTGTCCTTATTACATGTTGGAGAATCTTCTGAGTATATGCCCAGGAGTGTTATAGCTGGGTCCTCTGGTAGTACTATGTCCAATTTCCTGAAGAACAGCCAAACTGATTTCTAGAGTGGTTGTACCAGATTGCAATCCCAACAGCAATGAAGGAGTGTTCCTCTTTCTCCACAACCTTGCCAGTATCTGCTGTCACCTGAGTTTTTTGATCTTAGCCATTCTGACTGGTATGAGGTAGAATCTCAGGGTTGTTTGGACTTGCATTTCCCTGATGACTAAGGATTTTGAACATTTCTTTAGGTGCTTCTCAGCTATTAGGCATTTCTCAATTCAGAACTCTTTGTTTAGCTTTGTACCTCATTTTTAATAGGGTTATTTGTTTCTCTGGAGTCTAACTTCTTGAGTTCTTTGTATATATTGGATATTAGCCCTCTATCAGATATAGGATTGGTAAAGATCCTTTCCCAATTTGTTGGTTGCCGTTTTGTCCTATTGACAGTATCCTTTACCTTACAGAAGCTTTGTAATTTTATGAGGTCTTATTTGTCAATTCTTGATCTTAGAGCATAAGCTATTGGTGTTCTGTTCAGGAAATTTCATCCTGTGCCCCTGTGCTCTAGGCTCTTTCCCACTTTCTTTTCTATTAGTTTCACGGTATCTGGTTTTATGTGGAGGTCCTTGATCCACTTAGATTTGAGCTTTGTATAAGGAGGTAGGAATGGATTGATTTGCATTCTTCTACATGCTAACTGCCAGCTGAGCCAGCACCATTTGTTGAAAATGCTGTCTTTTTTCCACTGGATGGTTTTAGCTCCTTTGTCAAAGATCAAGTGGCTACAGATGTGTGGTCTTCAATTCTATTCCATTTATCCACCTGCCTGTCACTGTACCAATACCATGCAGTTTTTGTCACAATTGCTTTGTATTAGGGCTTAAGGTCTGTGATTCCACCAGAGGTTCTTTTTTTGTTGAGAATAGTTTTCGCTATCCTAAGTTTTTTGTTGTTCCAGATGAATTTGCAAATTGCTCTTTCTAAGTCTGTGAAGAATTGAGTTGGAATTTTGATGGGGATTGCATCGAATCTGTAGATTGCTTTTGGCAAGATGGCCATTTTTACTATACTAATACTGCCAATCCGTGAGCATGGGAGATCTTTCCATCTTCTGAGATCTTCTTCAATTATCTTCTTCAGAGACTTGAAGTTCTTGCCATACAGATCTTTTACTTGCTTAGTTAAAGTCACACCAAGGTATTTTATATTATTTGTGACTATTGTGAAGGGTGTTGTTTCCCTAATTTCTTTCTCAGCCTGTTTATCCTTTTTTTATTTTTTATTTTAATTATTTATTCATTTTTATTAGATATTTTCTTTATTTACATGTCATATGGTTTCTCCTTTCCCAATTTCCCCTCAAAAAAACAAAACAAAACAAAAAAAAACCCAAAAAACAACAAGAACAAACCCTTGTTGCCTCCTCCCTCCCCCTGCTTGCCACCCCACCCTCTCCCACTTATTGGCCCTGGCATTCTCCTACACTGTGGTACAGAACCTTCACAGGGCCAAGGGCCTCTCCTCCCACTGATGATCAACTTTGCAATCCTCTACTATACACATGCTGCCAGAGCAATCAGTCCCACCATGTGTACTCCTGAGAGGCTCTGATAGTACCCAACTAATACAGAAGTAGAAGCTCATAGCCATCCATTGAACTGAGTACAAGGTCCCCAATGAAGGAGTTAGAGAAAGGACCAAAGGAGCTGAAGGGTTTGCAGTCCCTTAGGATGAACAACAATATGAACTAACTAGTACCCTCAGAGCTGTTTATCCTTTGTATAGAGGAAGGCCACTGATTTGCTTGAATTTATTTTATATCCAGGCACTTTGCTGAAGTTGTTTATCAAGTTTAGGAGTTTGGTGGTGGAATTTTTGGGGTTACTTATGTATACTCTCATATCACCAGCAAATAGTGATAATTTGACTTCTTCCTTTCCAATAAGTATCCCTTTGATCTCCTTTTGTTGTCTAGTTGGTCTGGCTAGAACTTCAAGTACAGTATTAAATAGGTAGGGAGAGAGTGGGTGGCATTGCCTAGTCCCTGATTTTAGGGGGATTATTTCAAGTTTCTCTCCATTTATTTTAATGTTGGCTACTGGTTTGCTGTATATTGCTTTTACTATGTTTAGGTATGGGCCTTGAATTCCTATCTTTCCAAGACTTTATCATGAAGAGATATTGGATTTTGTCAAATGCTTTCTCAGCATCTAGTGAGATGATCATATGGTTTTTTTCTTTGAGTTTGATTATATAGTGAATTACATTGATGGATTTCTGTATATTGAACCATCCCTGCATCCCTGGGATGAAGCCTACTTGATCATGATGGATGATTGTTTTGATGTGTTCTTGGATTTGGTTTGCAAGTATTTTATTGAGTATTTTTGCAGCAGTATTCATAATGGAAATTGGTTTGAAGTTTTCTTTCTTTGTTAGGTCTTTCTGTGTTTTAGGTAGAGTAATTGTACCTTCATAGAACGAATTGGGTAAAGTACCTTCTGTTTCTATTTTGTGGAATAGTTTGAGGAGTGTTAGCATTAGGACTTCTTTGAAGGTCTGATAAAACTGCACTAAACCCATCTGGTTCTAGGTTTTTTTGGTTGGGAGACTATTAATGACTATTTCTATTTTGTTAAGGGATATGGGACTGCTTATATAGTTTATCTGGTCTTGATTTAACTTTGGTATCTGGTATTTGTCTAGAAAATTGTCCATTTCATCCAGGTTTTCAAATTTTGTTGAATATAAGCTTTTGTAGTAGGATAATATGATTTTTTTGGATTTCCTCAGTTTCTGTCTTTATGTCTCCCTTTTCACTTCTAATCTTGTTAATTAGGATACTTTCTCTGTGCTCTTTAGTTAGTCTGGCTAAGGATTTCTGTATTTTGTTGATTTTCTCAAAGAACCAGCTCTTGGTTTGTTTGATTCTTTGTATAGTTCTTTTTGTTTCCACTTGGTTGATTTCAGCTCTGAGTTTGATTATTTCCTTCATTCTACTCCTCTTGGGTGAATTTACTTCTTTTTGTGCTAGAGCTTTCAGGTGTACTATCAAGTTGCTGGTGTATGCTCTCTCCAATTTCTTTTTGGAAGCACTTAGAGCTATGAGTTTTCCTCTTAGGACTGCTTTCATTGTGTCCCATAAGTTTAGGTATGTTGTGGCTTCATTTTCATTAAACTTTAGAAAGTCTTTCATTTCTTTCATTATTTCTTCCTTGACCAAGTTATCATTGATAAAGTAAAGTGTTGTTAAGCTTCCACATGTATGTGGGCTTTCTATTTTTATGCTGTTATTGAGGATCAGCCTTAGTCCATGGTGATAGGATAGTATGCAAGGAATTATTTCAATCTTGTTGTATCTCTTGAAGCCTGATTTGTTACATATTATATGGTCAGTTTTGGAGAAGGTACCATGAGGTGCCGAGAAGGTATGTCCTTTTGTTTTAGGATAAAATGTTCTATAGATATCTATTAAATACATTTAGTTCATAAGTTCTGTTAGCCTCACTGTGTCTTTGTTTAGTTTCTGCTTCCATGATATGTCCATTGTAGAGAATAGGGTGTTGAAGTCTCCCACTATTATTATGTGTGGTGCAATGTGTGCTTTGAGCTTTAGTAAAGTTTCTTTTATGAATGTAGATGCCCTTGCATTTGGAGCGTAGATGTTTAGAATTTAGAGTTCATCTTGTTTGATCTTACTGTTCATGTATATGAAGTGTCTTTCTGTATCTTTTTTGATCACTTTAGGTTGAAAGTTGATTTTATTCAATATTAGAATGGCTACTCCAGCTTGTGTCTTGGGACCATTTGCTTGGAAAATTGTTTTCAAACCTTTTATTCTGAGGTAGTATCTGTCTTTGTCACTGAGGTAGGATTCCTGTATGCTATAATATGTTGGGTCCTATTTACATACCCACTCTGATAGTCTATGTCTTTTTATTGGGGAATCGAGTCCATTGATATTATTAGATACTAAAGAAAAGTAATTGTTGCTTCCTGTTATTTTTGTTGTTAGAGTTGGAATTCTCTTCATGTGACTATCTTCTTTTAGTTTTGTTGGGAGATTACTTTCTTGCTTTTTCTAGGATATTGTTTCTATTTCCATTTTTATTTTCTGGATGGTTTTGTTCATTTCCTTCACCTATTTGGTTGTGCTTTCTTGTGATTCTTTAAGGGATTTTTGTGTTTCCTCTTTAAGGGCTTGTACCTGTTTTCCTGTGTTCTCCTATATTTCTTTAAGGGAGTTATTCATGTCCTTCTTAAATTCCTCTATCACCATTATGAGATATGAGTTTAGATTCAAATCTTGCTTTTCTGGTGTTATGGGGTATCCAGGACTTTATGTGGTGGGAGTACTAGGTTCTGATGATACCAAGTAATCTTGGTTTCTGTTGGTAAGATTTTTGTGTTTGCCTTTCACCATCTGGTAATCTCTGGTGATAGATGTTCTTGCTGTCTCTGGCTGGAGCTTGTTTCTCCTGTGGGTCTCTAAGCCTCCACTCCTAGGAGATCAGCTCTGCCCTGGTAAGACCAGTGCACAGAAGGCTGTAAATCAGCCATCCCTCCTGTGTGCAGATGGATGAATGAAGGACCTTGTCACAGTTGCTCTCCAGCTTCTGCGGATGTGTCTCCTGGCTGGTCCTGCTTTAGTAAGTCACTGGAGAGAAAATGGCAATCTTCTTTGAGTCCTGGCATCAGAGTACTACCTTGGAGACAAGCTCTCCCCTTGTGGGAACGGTGCTCAAAGGACTGTAGCTCAGCTGTCCCTCCTAGTTGTAGACAGAGGCAGAAAAGCTCATCTTTTCTTTTTAAGTGACAATATAAATAAGCTAGAGTGATATCTGATACGGCAAATCCTCCTGTACGTTTCAACATTTATTAATTGGTGTGTATATTGTCTTTAGACAGTTGTACTGGTTTCCATTGAGGAGAATGTCCTATAAAGTAAAATTCCCATAACTCCAAACTCTAGTAAACACTTTGTGTACTGTGGGCTATGTCCTGGCATCCTATGCTAGTCCACCTGCTAATTGCTTATAGAAACTCTCAACATCCTACTGTGAGCAGTAGACATGTGTGCAGACTCTTCAGTGTGCCTTGGCCATAAATAGTTATGTCATCTTATAATAGTTGGTGCCACAGAATACTTCCATTCTTAACATTTATTCACATTTGAAAGTGCCTTTTGTTTGTTTGTTTGTTTTTGAGACATGGTTTCTCTGTGTAGTCCTGGCTGTCCTGGAACTTACTCTGTAGACCAGGCTGGCCTTGAACTCAGAAATCCACCTGCCTCTGCCTCCCAGGTGCTAGGATTAAAGGCGTGCGCCACCACTGCCCGGCTTCTTTTTTTTTTTTTTTTTTGAAAGTGCCTTTCTAAATCACATAGATTACTAGTTTCCCTTCAGTCTAAGTTGCTGATTATGTAAAGAGTTGGAAGTTTTTTGAAGTCTTTGAAACATTCTAGATACTTACAATGACCTATTTACTATATGTTCAGCAGTACCTCCCTGACTAATAAGGCTGAACTGATTAGTTTTCTTGTCTCTCTGTGGCAAATAGATGACATAAGCAACTCAAGGGAGGAAGGGCTTACTTTAGCTTCTGGTTTCACAGGCCTCAGTTCACAGTTGCTTGGCTCCATGGGCTAGGCCAGAATATGAGGGTGGAACGAGTGTCTGGTGACTTCATGGGACCCTGGAAGCAGTGAAATAGAAAGGCAGGAAGCATTCAGGAGAAGACACAACCCCTAACAACATACCTCCACAGACCTGCTCCTCTATTTAGGTCTCATGTCCTACTTTTCATCACCTCCCAGTCATCCAGAATATTGTGAGACCATCAAGGTCTGATACCATCAAGTAGGTCAGATCTCTCAGGATCACTCACCAAAAATTCCATTGTCTGTCAAGTACCCAGGACATGGTTCTGTTGAGGACATTTTATATTCAACCACAAAAAATACATTCTCAACCTAATGCAGTATCTTGGGATTTCCTTGATATTTTCATTCAAAAGTTGACTTGATAATGAGAACAGTAGAAGTTTTCTCTTAGGTGGATTTTCTGCTATGACTGGTAACTTCTCAGAAAGCTCATGAAGTAAAGTAGTGCCAGCAAGCTGCTCATGGCCTGGTACAGACAGATCACTTGAGGTGCTTACCAGAGTGAGTGATTCATATAAAGAGGAGTGAGAGAGGAGAGAGAGGTAGTGATATCTCTCTCTCCAAAGAATTCATTTTGTCTGAAATCACACCTTTTTCTTCTCAGGCTTCCAAGGCCAACTGGATTGGGGAGCATCTTTAGATCAGGCCCAGAATACACGAGGCCTCAGGAGAAACTGTGTAGAAGTTTTGGTTGGGTTTTCCTTTTTTTTTTTTGTTCTTTTGTAGTTCAAGTAGTATCCTGTTTGGAGAAGAAAAGACAAAAATATAAGAAGAATTTTTCTTTGATTCCAGCTATGTTTTATACTTGATAACATCAGGGAATTTCTCCAAAAGGTTTTTCAGCAGCTCATTTCACATTTTTATTCTCTAGCAGAAATTGAACATTCCTCATGTATACTTTCACTGATCATTTTAATAGGCAATGTGGTTTTCCCATTGGAAAAGCGTGACCTCTAAAGGTCATGTTTTCATTTGAGTTTAATCATGTTTAATTAGAGAAATTCTAAGTTTTCCTCTAAAACGGATTTCATGACATGGTGTACCCATTTTGTTTTAAGCAATGTATGGTAATCTTGAAGACTAGAAGTCAGAACCACACAGCAGAGTCAGTGAGAAGGGCAGATCTTCCTGCACGAGCACTGAGAGGCTGCTGAGGACTGTAGAAGCCCAGATGTAATGAAGCAGGGCCTGAAAGCCATAAGGCAGTCCATGCTGAGGGAGTTTACATACCATGTACACAAAAGCAGGCAGCCACTTTCTAGTTCATTCTCACCAGCTCATGTATTCATTCTCTTCTTGCCTTAGTTCACTTTAATTTTAGTGAAATGATATGTCTCTTTGACAGATAATAATAATCATTCGCTGTCCAAATGAATGCATATAGCCCTGCACTCCAGAACGTGTGTAATTAAGGATAGAGGATGTTCTGATTCTCTGACCCCTGTCCTACATATATGCAAATCATGCCATGGTATATAACCTCATTTATAATAGCACTTTCAAACTGCTACTGGAAGGGAAGTTTGCACTTTTATCACTGATTGCTTGCCTGGGTTACATCAAAGACTTCAGTGTCAGGCATTGCCCACAGGCCTAAATGTAACTTGTGGTTTTCTAGACTGTTCCAGGTGCCAAGCCTTCTGCGAGCTGCTTCCAATAGATGTGCCTATCTTCAGACTGTCAGTGTGTCTGTGAAGGGATAGTTAGATTTGTTTTATAACTAACTCATCCTCAGACTATACTTGGTACTTGGGCATGCAGGGTCATCCAGCAAAATGTCCTGCACTGTATCCATTTTGTTTTGCTCTCTACTGCAATTTATGATAAGTCATCTTTATACAACAATGCTCTGTCCTCTCTAGAATTCTCTGCTCCTTGGGTTTGCTCTCTGATTTCTGGCTTCTTTCTGGGGAATATTCTCCATTGTTGGTGACAAACAGCACATCCCTTCCAGTGTGCCATGACAACTGTCTCATAGTCTCCTCAAATTCATTTTGGTGCGGTTCATTGGTGATGCTTCTCTTACTCCAGTTTTTATTCTTCCAGAGATATATTATAGAAACACATAAGTTAATCAAATTCCTGATGATATGATATAGTGTTAGACAGCTCTGTCCTCTATAACTTGTCCTTGTTGGTCCTCTGGTGATATTTGCAACAGTAGAAATGCATTAACTATGTTTTTTGTTTATATTATTATATATAATGGAATTTCACAAGATACCCATTTCCTGTTTGTGATAGTAAGTCAATGAAGAATGCTTCTTTTCTCTTGAGTATCTAGTTCAGCATTATTCAGGGCAGTTTGCTACTTGTAATGGCTAATCTTGGATATCAACTTGACACACCAAGGAAGGGGAACCTTAGTTGAAGAACTGCTTTCATCTGATTACTCTGTGCCCTGGTCTCGGAGGACATTTTCTTGATTGCTAATGGATGGAAGATGGCCCAGCCCTCTGAGTTGTGCCACTCCTTAGCTGTAGTGTCTGGCCTGCAGAGAGAAGCTAGCTGAGCAGAAGCAGGAAGTAAGCCGCTAAGCGGTATTGTCCTATGGTGTCTGCTTCTGTTCTGTTCTGAGGCCTTGATGATTGGCAGTCATCTGTAAGATGAAATTAATATCCCTATGACTTGCCTTTGGTAATGGTTTTATGCTAGCAACAGAATTTAACTAGTATAGAAACTATCTCATTAATCCCCAACAGCATACTACAAAATCCGTTTTAATCATGATAGCCTCCCACGGTTTCTGTAGCACGTTTTATAGTAGGAGCTAGTCCAAACCCGTTTACCCAACTACAGTGTAAGGATGTAGAGCTAGTTTAGCTGTCCACATTGTCTGTTCTTTCTCGCAGAGGATGTATCTATGTGAGAGTTTGTAGGCACTGTATGGCATCCATATTCTATGCCTAGTTTTGGGTTAGGCGATGGCCAGTGTTATGTCCACCGGCTTCTTTCTCAATGGCATCCTCCAGGTAGACCTTCCCCAGTTTTCCAGTTTCTTCTGCTCTTGACCCCAGCAGCAGCCTCCCCTCTTAGGCTCCTGTTATCAAGCAGTAGAAGTTAGGACAAATGGGGAAGCGAGAATACGCTCTAGTAACGAACAGTCTAAGGTGAGCAAGAACTGAGCTGGCCACGCAGGGGCTTTAGATTTCTCATTCCCCTATTATCCCCTCTCCTGTCCTCGCTCCCAGAGGGGGCATTTCTAATAATGGGGAAAACCTAACAAAGACCTTCTCCTTTCATACAAAATTTTATTAGAGATAAGTAGGTGAATAAAATGCAAGGCTATGCATAAGATATTTTAGTGCCAAGGAGGTTGAAAAGTCCAGTAGGGGAAAGGTTAACAACACTGCGCATGCTCTCTGGTCAGGAAGTTTCTCTGCACTTGTCTGAGCTGACCTAGCTAGACTGCCTCTACCACCTATTGTTCTTCACATCCTGTTTTGGGGGCCTGAGCTGGGAAGCCCATCTGGAGTCTACCACCACCATTCTATTTACATCCTGTTGAGGGCCCTGAGCTGTCTCAGCTGTAGGAGCTGCTACCTCCAAACTCCTCCCTGCCATCTCAAGGATGCTTGCTAAAATGAGCGGAGGTGTAGATGAGTACCTTTGGAAACAACTGTGGATTTACATTTGTCTCACCCTATTTTCTGCTTTCTTTTAGGACTGTTAAGATCCCAGATTCTGCAGATGGGCTTGGTTTCCAGATCAGAGGCTTTGGACCTTCGGTGGTCCATGCCGTGGGAAGAGGTGAGACATTCTTTGCCTCTGCATGGGGAAATGGCCTCAATCGGTGTTTTGGCTGTTCACTATCCAACTGAAATGTGTCCTCATAGTGCTAGGAATGGTCCCCTTTCACTGAAGTAACACACTGAAAGGACTTTCTGGAAATAACATCAAAATAAAACCTCAAAACTTCAACCTGTGTGTTCTTGTTCACGTCTACATGTCTGGCACTCAGGAGAGCCAAGGTGGGAGAACTGATTCACATTCTGAGGCTAACGCAGGCAAAGAGTGAGGCCTTTCTCAAAAAAACAAACAAACAAAACAAAAACAAAACAAAACATCAACAGCAGCAGCAGCAACAACAACAACAAAACAACCGAAAAACAAAAGGGAGACTGGAGAGATGGCTCCATAGGTGAAGTACTTACCCACAAACATGAGATTGTGAGTTCTGATCGCCAACTCTCACATTAAAAACAAAGTACAAAACAGACCTTTATATGCCAGCACTTAGCTTTAACCAGCTCTGGGGGCACAGAGACTGGAGAATCCCCTGGGTTTCTAATACAGTCTAAAGGCGAATTTCAGGTTCAGTGAGAAACCTGACCAAAAAACTGTGGTGCAGTATCCAGGAAAGACACCAGATGTCAATCTTTGGCCCTCCACATCTGCGCACACACACACATACACACACACATGCATGCATGTGGGAACACACTTATAGCCGCATAAAAAAACCCCCACAAACAAATAAATAAAAAACAGGCCCCCCAAATTCTTAATTATATTATTATTGTTACAAATCTGATGACAAATGACAACTTCAATCATGATTTATTTTTGTTTACTTTAGTTTAAATTAATGATTTTAAGGTTATCCACTTGTGTTTTTCTAAGCATCAAATAAGTTTTGGGGCTTTGTTGAATAATTTAAAAATTAATTTTTAAGAAAAATTAGAGTTTTTAAGTTTTGCACAGAGTTCAGGCCTTGATACCATCTTGCTATATATTTCCTTTAACATTTTCCTTTGAGCCCTCAAAAAATTTCATCATGAAATTCATTCTTAACCAAATAATTTTAGTGATTAAAAGCCTGCTTAAATTTTTTTGAAATTATTTGGAAGGCAAAAAAAAAAAAAAAAAAAAAAAAGCTCTTACAATATGTATTTTTATTTCACCTTGACACCACTAAAGGGGGTAGAGATTTCCAAGTGTTGCACAGAACAAATGGCCTGGCTGCTGGGGCAAGAAGGGCCTTTGTGAACAGGGGACGTCTCACATTTATGTAATAGGGAGAAATGCCGTATTTGTAGTACTAAGAAATTAAAACTTCATCATATGATCACTCAAGCATGAAGCAGAGACATTTCGAAAG
Source organism: Mastomys coucha (assembly GCF_008632895.1). Taxonomy (NCBI): domain Eukaryota; kingdom Metazoa; phylum Chordata; class Mammalia; order Rodentia; family Muridae; genus Mastomys; species Mastomys coucha. The sequence continues at coordinate 40,288,485 of NW_022196896.1, forward strand.
GGTGTTCCTATCAGAACCAAATTTGTAGTATTACATTAACCAATGAGTATATGATTCAAAAGTAAATGTTCTTTCAAAAGAAGTAAGTTTCCACTTAGATTTCCGCAATGGATAAACATTTTAAGGTCTTTCAGCACTGTGGATCAGGATGGACAGAGATAGCACATATGGCTTCTGTTTTCACTACCTGTGCGGGAAGGTTGTCTCATACTTGGGGACAGTCACTGCAAGCCTAAATGTGTAGAGCTGTAGTCCCTTCACTGACTTCTGAGTGGGTGGCCACTGGGTTCATGCCTTTTGCTTCTCAAATGGGAAAGGCTGGGCTTGGGGATTCTCATGTGTTTTTCATCACAGACTTTTTTTTTTTAAACCCAGTGGTGATTCATGCAAGAAAGGGTCACTGTGGTCATTCTTGCTAGTGTTGCAGCTTCCAAGCCACTAGAGTTCAGGCTTGGCTCAGTCTGAGCACCTTCCTGGCTCTTTCTTCAGAATAGCTAGAGGGAAAAGCAACAAAATGCAACACCAAAACACATCCACTCTGCTGTCCACAGGACTCACGGAACTCATCCTGACACCATCTCTGTCCCCAAGAGCCCTTGCTGCTTCTCAGCCATCTTTTTACAGGTTCCTGCAAGGCTGGCTCTTTCTCCTTCTTACACTTGCCTGTGTCTTCCAAGATGCACTTCTTTCTTACCTCCCAGATGTCCAGGCTGTAAGACACATGCCCCTCATATCCTCCAAGTATAATTAAGTTCCAGCTCCAGGGACTGGACTCCAGGCAGCTAGGACTCCTGGCTCTCCCAGGTTACTCCTGGCTGTCCTCTCGGGTTACTTTGCTACTTATCCAGTCTGTCTCATATGCTCCCTCCGCCCCCACACCAAGTCTTAGCTCATGCTCCCCCAGCTCCCACTAACTCTAAGCTTACACACAAACAGCACTACTTGTGTGTTCATATGGCTGAGTGATTTTCCAGCTTAGAGCATTACTTGATGCTGAAATAGTTGCCTTACCTAAGGGTTAATTCAGGGTAGAAAAACCATTTTGAAGAATGACCTTAGAGGAGAGATTCATTTATGAGTGAATTGCTTGCAGGGAAATCTTTTCTATTGTATGGTAAGTTTTATGGACATTGGTATAATGTGTGTGTGTGTTGGAAAATCATAAGTCTCCAGTTAGGACATACCACTTACATATTTTCATAGGTGCATTTGCATAGGTACAGGTTTGTGTACTTATGCACACAAAGTGACTGGATGATTGATAATTGCTTAATTGTTCACACATTCTCTGGCTCCCAAACTCCCATTCATCTTCAAGCAACCAGTCATGATTGCTAATTGACTTGACTTTTGGCCATTAAGAATTGTTTTATTTGGACTAAAGAGATGATTCAGTTGAAGTTTTTGAACTGTTTGTTAGACCAGAGATTGAATTTCCAAAACTCACAAAAAAAAAAAAAAAAAAAAAAAAAAAAAAAAAAAAAAAAAAAAAAAAAAAAAAAAAAGCTAGTATCTGCAGTGTACCACTATAGATCTAGCAGTGGGGAGACAGAAACAGAAGGATTCCTGGGACTTGCTAGACAGCCAATGTAGCCAGTAATTTAACTCCAGGATAGGTGACAACGCCTGACTCAAAAAAAAAATACAGTGAAAGGGAATCTAAGAAATGCTCTGGTCTATGTATACCAGCACACACACCCACACCCACATACACACATACACTGGCACATCCATACCTCATACACTGTCTTTTGGTCTTTCAGACTTGTTTTACTATAGATTTAGAAAGTTATATTGACTAGATATAAGAAATGGAAATGTCTGGTCTGCAAAGGAAAGGTTGCTATGTGATGTTCCTTCCAAATAATGCTTGCGGAGGCAGTGGACTATTCTATTAATCACAGTCTGGATCATGAGTAAAGAACTAGAGTGAGTGACTGGCAATGCTATCTGAGCCAGATTCATCAGGAATGTTTTAGTTATGTTTTGATATGTTTAAAATTGCTTCCATTGTTCTGTATCTGATACAGGCGAATCCTTTTGCTGATATTTGATTTTGACATTTTTCCTTGTTCATATTTAAAGGTACTGTGGCTGCAGCAGCTGGCCTTCATCCAGGACAATGTATTATCAAAGTAAATGGCATCAATGTCAGCAAAGAGACACATTCCAGTGTCATTGCACATGTCACAGCCTGCAGGAAATACAAGCGGCCAATGAAGGTACAGATACGATTAGATTTCATTGAACACTTGCATGGAATTCTTAGGGGTATCGTGGACTAATGCATACAAAGCTTTGGTTTCCAATTTTCTTCCAAATTCTACACAGCAGTGTGATTCTCATTATGATGGATTTTTCTTATTATTTAATCCTAGAGTACTGGATATGTTTAAATGGTTGTATTTTGTCATTACATTTTATTTTTGCAGTCTTATCACTTATTTAAAAACATATTCTGAGGCACCTTTCTTTCTTCTTCTGTCCTTCTCTCTCTTTCAAATCCAATGCTTCCTAGGTGTTGAACCCAGGGCCACGTGCAAACTACATAAGCTCCTCCCTCAGTCCTTTTTATTCATAAGGGTTTATAAATATTAAATCTACAGCTATCAAATGATTTCTTGAGATGCTTTACACAGAGATTGAGTGTGTAAATATACTCTTTGTAACAAATCTATAAGAAAGTCTAGACTTTATAGAATTAATTTTTGGATACAGTTATTTAGGTAAATGGATTTACCTTTAAAAGAAAATACCAGAATATACTTGGCCTGTGTTTAAATTTTTAGGCACTATCCTTTGATCTGTTAAACACTGTCAGAAAATGAAGTTGGATCCTAACATAAGCACATTCTATTGTTATCTGAATAATACGTGAATATTGGCCTGCTTGAGTGGAGTCTTAGGTTATCTAACTAGAGGCATCGGGAACCTTTATGGGGAGGGTCATGTGTCTTCTTTACTCTGTGTGATGAAGTTCTCTTGCTTTTGAGAAACTGACTCTGCCCAAACTGGGAGGATAAATGACTATTGTTTTTTTTATTAAAACTAGGGCTGACATTCTATAAAACACTAACTCCCGGGGATAGAGCTGATTTGTATTATTTACTAATAAGGCCAGAACTGAAATAGAAAATCAGAAGTTATACATAGACTCATAGCTTACTCTGGAGCAGTAAATATCTGTTGAGCTGTACAAATGAATGCTATCTCCACCTCGAGACCCTTCTGAAACAATCAAGCTTTCCTCTTCTATTGGGATTTTACTAAGTAAACCAACTGACCCACTCGAGAGCTTTAGTCCTTTTCCATTTCCCCACCTCTCTCCTTCGAGAAATCATGATCAGGAAATCATTAAGAGAAACCATGAAGTCTCTGAGTACTATATGACTTAACAGGCACCTATTGCCATGTAATGGAGGACTCCAAACCAGGTGACCTAGGAAAACGCTATCTTCCCCTGAATTTGCCTAGAGGTCTTTCTTCTGAAGCTGCTCCTGTGCCTGCCTTCTATGGGGCCCCCATGCTGTGCCTACCTTCTATGGGGCCCCCATGCTGTGCCTGCCTTCTATGGGGCCTGCACCCAGACAGCCCAGCTGTCCTCCTGAGCTCCTCTCTTGGGGCCTCTTACAGGATTTTTCTTTGTGCATCACAGGAGGGAATGTTACCTCCCCTAGGCCCTCTTCCTGGGTGAGTCTTGTTACTACTAAACTTCTGGACAGATCAAGTCATAGGGCCAAGGCTAGGGTAGGGTGAGAAGGACCTAAAAGAAGGCATGGACACTATGTACCCATAGTAGTTCATTGCAGACACAAGAATGACCAAGTCAACTAGCCTGGTTTCGTGGATATATGGTGCCGGAGACTGAGCCTACAGCCTCATGAATGTTAAGCATGTCCCTACTCCTGAGTTTCATCACATCCACACACATAGCTCTCATTTTAGTGATTTAGAGCAGCATACTAGCTAGACACAGTTGTGGAGCTGATTCAGAGAAAAATGGATGCTGTACATTATATCATGCTTAAATAATTGAGTTTAATTTGATTTATTACCTTATTTGTAAACCTTAAAGTCATGTAACCCTTGAAGCGTTTATTTGGAAATCATCCCATCTGTCTGGTTTCTCTATATAAGAATGGAACTGCTATTCCAAATAAAATAAAGGGTGAGTTATGTATTATATGAAAGATGTTACATGACTTGGAAATTCAGTACAATGAGAGATGTTCTTCCAATTTTTACATTGGTTTGATTCATAAATACCATTAATATATTGAAATCTATGTGTCTATTAGGACCTTAAAATGGTATGCATAATTATAGGTAATTGGTGCAGCAAGTAATTACCCATTAGCATTTGCATATTTTAAGGTATAATTTATAACTTACCCCAAGATACTTGAGACACTTGAGTAAGACATTTGAAAACTGTATTCTATTTGAAAGAGTACATCTTTAGTGTAAATATGTAGAACACATCTTCTGAAGATGATTTAAGATAGAAAACACTGGAGTGTTGAATTGTCATTGGCTGTCCTTTCTAATATTTTATTTCTTTTTCAAAATTTATTCCTGTTAAACCAGCAAAATAAACAAACAACATGCTCAAGCTTCTAACATTAATGAACATCAGTGTGTTATTAGTTGTTATGAAGTTAATACATAATCTGGCACCTATGCAGTACGCCCGAGTCTTCTCCCTTCCTTCCTCCTCTCCCTTCCCTCTAGCAAGATTCCATACAGTGGGTCTATGATAGTCTTGAAAGTGCTCATGAAGACATTCAGAAGTCCCACTCAAAGCCCTCTGGAGATGGCGATGGGGATGCTTTCGACTGCAAAGTAGAAGGTAGGTACCTTTTTATTTCTTCATGTGCTTATACTATTCATTTCCATAGAACCTGTGTCTGTTCCCAAGTACTGAGGTGTTATATTTTTGAGCTGTGATTCATTACCACATTTATATGTCATTTCATCTACATAATTATTAATTGATAGTGGTTGACATGTGATACCATATGCTATTTTGTAGGACTTTTGTTTTTATTTTTCTTGGAGGCAAGTTTCACCTACTATATGGCCTAGGCTGGTCCAGAATATGTGACAATCTTCCTGCCTTTGCTTTCTAAATGATGGGAGTACATGTGCGCATCCATCCCGTGATCTCTAGCAGGACCCTTTCAGTATTTTCCTAGATTTTCTCATTTAGTCATCAAAACAGGAAGCCTTACCAGTTGCCTGTTACCCTCATTTGGGAAGAAGAAATTGAACTTGTTTAGGTCCAAGGTCTGGTGTACAAGTTAAGTCATGAAGAGGGGTGGGCTGGGGGTGGGGGGTCCAACCTAGGATTTCCTTCTTGGAGATGAATTTCATTTGGAATTTTTTCTGTTCCTATTTGACTTGTCCATAGTAATCTTCCATGAAAGCTAGGCAGAAATGCAGACTCTCTACTTCCACCCCAGGTCTACATTTTCATAAGATCTGCTTCATATAGTCATCCACATATAAGAAGCCCTAGGGTTGAGATAGTTTGTTGCTTCTTCAAATAACTTTTATTCAAATAATTTTTATTATCTTCACACCTTGACAAAAAGAGGTAAGTATATATGCATGTAAGTATATATGCACACACACATTCACACAGACACACATGCACACCCATATACACATACACAATCACACACATAAACACTCACATATACACACATACATACACATGCACACATACACACATACATTCACATACACACATACATACTTACACATACACACATGCACACACAGTCTTGTCCATCTTTTGATGAGGCTCTTGCTTCTTTTTCTGTTTCTCAGTGGAGTGGTCCTTTGAACTGTGTTCAGTGGCTCCTTTATCTATGACAGCTGAGGCTATTGTATTTATGCCTGCACTTGTCAAATACCATGAATAATTTTTTTCAGAACGTTTCCATAGAAGTTATTGTATCCATTCTTACATTTTTGTTGTGTCCTTCCAACATATTTATTGGTGGGAATCTCTGGACACTTCTGTTACACTGTGAATTTCCTCCAAATAAATAGTTGGAAAATTATCCTCTGGACAACCCTTCAGATATCATATGTGTGAAAATTTGTCTTTCTCCAGATAGCACCTAGGTGTCTACATCTCTATTCTAGTGTTTCCAGGGAGTTAGCACATACTAACTAGTTAAGCTGTTCATCCCACGCCATGCCTTTGCCATCAATGCCCACTGCAATCTCGTTTCCACCTTGATTTCTGACCAAGTGGTACTACCATCAAGGGGTTTCCACACTCTTCTCTTTCATGTAATGTTTTGGCAGAATGCTTTTTTTAATAAGAATAATTTCTTTAGTCTCCCTGATTGAACAGTCAGATAATGTGGTGTGCAGCTGGGGTGCAGCGTGGTGCAGTGTGCTGCCCATTGAGGTCCACCTGTCTTCTGGCATATGAATGCATGTACTGCCTTGGAAGCTCTTCAGACTCTACCACTTAAGTATTCTCAGGGAGGTGGTGTTATGTAACATGGTTAACTTACTGGTTATTGGTGATTAAAATTAACTTCTATTGCCCCATCCCACCTCTCATCCAGGAGAGAGTAGTAGCTGAACTTTTAGCCAGGAATCACATGATTGATTCCCTAGCTCCCATATTGAAGTAATCTTAGGGATTGCCTCATATTCACAGTTGGTTTCAAAATCTTGTTGTGAATAATGAAAGAGTACAGGGGCTATAGCTTAGTATGTAGAGCACTTGCCTAGCATTCATAAAAGCCAACTTCTACTCTAGCAAGGCATAAATGACCTTCCAATTGTGCTTATTATTCAGACTCAGAATGCTTCAAAGCTTTCATTCATTTATATTTATTTACTTATGCATTCTTGTATTTGTGCATGTGCCGATACATGGGCTTGCGAGTGTGAGTACATGGGTGTGCATGTGGAAGGTGAGAGGAGTCTTAGGTGTGATCCTCAGGAACTCTGTCCACATCCTTTGAGACAGTTTCTCTCATTGTTCTTGAGCTTACTCATTAGGCTGGGCTGGCCGGCCAAAGAGACCTGTGGTTCTCCTGTTTCTGTCTCCAAAGCACAGGGTTAACAAAGGTGTGCCACTATGCCCAGCATATTTATGTGGATTCTGGGGATCAGGTTCAGGTCCCTCCTGCTCTAGAGGAAAGCACTAAACCAACTGAGCCTTCCTCCCATATCTCAACTATAATGATTTTCTTTAGTGGGAACAAGGTCCCAGAGTAGCCGTCCGTGTTTGCTCTTACTGTGTGATACCTGTATGCACAGATCATTAGGGGTTTTCTCGTCACTTGTTTGTACTACAACCTCAGTAAAAAAGTACTGTTGTTTTGATAAGATATACTGCTATTTCTCACAATAGAATTAGGTCTGAGGCTTTTATTTCCCATTTAGAATAAGTTGACACTAGTCCACATCAAAAGATTGTTTTATGTGACAGTTTGAAACTGAAATGGAGATTAATTTACTTTAAAGTAAACTGGTATTCTACATTAGACAATTTTGTCCTTATAGGACAAAAAAAGTAAATATTTTGTCCTTATAGGACAAAAATAAATATTTTCTCCTACTAAGTATGTATCTACCATTAGACCACATGATAGTTTCTTTTATGAAATTATAGGTATTTACTTGTCAGTTTGAATGTGTGCTAAACACAGTGTAGTTAAAAGTTTTAGACGGAAATTTTAGTCTAGTGAATAGTGATGGACTTTCTCCATGAATTTTCTCTGCAAGATGCTGTCTAGGAAACTTCAAACATCTGAAAACAAAAATGATCTAACATCTCCTTCCTGCCTTAGAAATCTGACCTGCTTTGTTGTTTTCTGTGAGTTTTTCTTTTTATCCTTAGAGCACATTTTCATCCCATGTTTGAGGCCATTTTAGAATCTCTGACTTCCATCCTTATAAACAGACTTTTGCTTATTTGTTATTTTTGTGGGTGATTGCTTGTCAGCATGGCTATGTATGTATACCCCATACATGCCTGGTGCCCATGGAGGCCATAAGAGGGTTCATAGATGGTTATAAGCCACCATATACATGCTACAAATTGAACCTAGGTCCTTTGAAGGAACAGAAAGTTCTCTTAACTGCTATGCCTTCATTTAAGCCCCTCATATTCACTTTAAATACAAAAAGATGCAGTTCTTTCTATAGTGTGTACTTGCTGTAAGTCAGTATATATGTAGTCCACTGATCAAAGTGATATATCTATCAGAATGGTTAGGTTAAAATGGCAATATTTGAGTCTGTCAAATATTTATTTTTCTTAATTTTTTTTGTTTTTTTAAAGCATTAGCACAAATAGATATACCATTTATCACATATAAGTTAGATAGCTTTTAAACTGAGCACAGAGGTACGTGTCTTTAATCCCATCATTCTCTATGCATTTAAGGCCAACTTGGCCTACATAGTAAGATCTAGGTGAGCCAAGACTACATAGTGAGACCCTGTGTCAAAAATAAAATGAAATAAAAATATTTAAATAATCAGACTCAAAATTTTATTCCAGATGTCATCGACAAGTTCAACACCATGGCTTTTATCGATGGCAAGAAGGAGCATGTGAGTCTGACGGTGGACAACGTCCACCTCGAGTATGGGGTTGTGTATGAGTATGACAGCACGGCGGGCACAAAGTGCAATGTGGTGGAGAAGATGGTGGAGCCCAAAGGGTTCTTCAGCCTAACTGCCAAGGTACGAGTGACTCTGGGACGTTAAGACTCTTCTACCTAAACTACTGGACCATCCCACTTTATCATACCAAATAACTGCATGCTGGAGGAGATAACTCTCTTAACTCTCCCCATTATTCATTGTGGACCAGATCCCTTTTATTGATTCAAGGAGCTGAGTGTTGAATTAGGTGAGCCTCCAGCTCTGGCAAGGCTTAGCTGATATGGTAAAGACTTTGCTGTATCTGTTATCGTTGGTACACACCTAGTTCAGCCCAAAGAATAGATTGTAGATAATTGTCAGAATAGGTTTTTGAATATACATTATTCAGGCCATGAAATAAAAAAAATTTCAAATTCCTTGATTGCCAAGATAATGGGAAACTTAGAAACCAGTTTGTAAATAGATCCACAGATGTCTAATTGTTGTTTATAAATGATAATGTTAGATGGTCCTTAGGTGGAAGCAAATTAGAGAAATAGGAAAGATCTTTAAATCTGAATGGAGTGGCATATATTATGAAAGAGGTCAATCTCCTGTTTTTTTCTAATAGATCCAGATGTGCCCTCTTTATAGTTTTTTCTATTATCTTGTGAGAACTTTAATGTTACAAGCTTACAAGATAAGATACAGCTTCTTTACCTTTTTTTGTTTAAACTATAGTTTCAAATATGTATAGTTGAAGTGCTACCTATATATCATTCATTTAAAAATTTACGTAGGAAAATTAATGTAGTAGTCTAAAGGAGGTATTTTATTTTGTTTTGATTTATTTTTTAATAGTTTATTTTATTTTATTTTATTTTATTTTATTTTTGATATTTTCTTTATTTACATGTAAATTTCTCCATTCCCAGTTTCCCCTCCAAAAAACA
>NW_022196896.1:40298607-40300809 GCF_008632895.1 Mastomys coucha
TCAGTCTCTGTTCCACAGTTAATCTCTGCAACTCCTTCCGTGGGTATTTGGTTCCCCCTTTTAAGAAGAAGTGCACTGTCCACCATTTGGTCTTTAAAGGAGGTATTTTAAAATAATCATGTCTTAATCTGCTAAACATTAATTTAAGGACACATTCTGATGTTATAACATTATAAGCTTCTTGTTTGTTTTCAAAATTCAATCCTTTCTGAATAATATTTTCTTATTAAATAGGACCCATGTAAGATCATAGACCAGGTGATGAAAATGACTGATCACTTTATTCTTTAGCTATTTCTACTTTGCAAAATCACACTGGCTTTTCTATGTGTGTGACAGCATGACCTAGTGTGATGACTTAGAGTAAAGCCAGACACCCAGGAGCACACACTGTTGATGGTAAAGCCCACCCTGATATCTCCAGACCTGTGAGCAGAGGGCCCTGTAGTCCACATTCAGTGTATCTGGGCAGCAGGTCTGGAAGAAAGCTGAGATGATGAGAGTATCGCATTTCACACTTACAGAGTGGTTGGGAAATCTTGCTTCGTCAGAAATTCACAGTGAGCCAAGGTACGGGGAGATGTTCATGCACCTGTATGTGCATATACACAGAGCCTTAACAACACACAAAAGATTGCTCATTGAGAATGTCCCTTGGATGCTTTTATCTGGAACTTTCATCAGACAGAGTGCAGGCACTGAATAAAGATCACTATGTGATGAACCAAGATACTTTTCTTGTATTCTCATTCTTAAAAGGCTAATGTGAACTTCCTTCCTTCAGTCTTTTTTTTTTTTTTTTATTGAATGTAGACTTTTTTCATACAATATATGTTGGTTACAGTTTCCCCTCCCCCAGCTTCTCCCAGGTCCTCCCCTATCCCCACTCACCCAAATCCATATCCTTTCTTTTCTTTCCTTCTTTCTTTCTTTCCTTGCTTCCCTTCCTTCCTTTCTTTTTTCTCTCTCTTATTAGAAAACAAATAGGCGTTAATAATAAAAATAATGATATAAGGAAAAGACAAAATTATCAAAACAAAGCGAATAAAGGTGAAGACAGAGAAGCAGGAACACATCAGACATATACTCTTACACACAGAATGTTCATTAAAACCAAATCACAAGTGATGATACATAAGTTAAAGATCTGCAAGCAAAACTAAATGTATAATGCCTAGAGGAAGCATTGTGAACATCTCCAGCAGGCAGTTTGATGGGAGTGTTTCCTATGGCCTCAGTAAGAAGGATATCAGTGCTTTCTCTTAGTTAGGTGTTGTTATTATTGTTGTTGATCTACCAAGAAAGTGATGGGGGAAGTAGTCATAGTGAGTGTTTGAGGAGGAGGTTCAGGAGATGTGTACCTACATCAGAGTGAGCTGATTGATCCAGCAGGAAGTCTTTGAAGTCTGCTTGGCTCCCTGAACAGGCTTTCATCATCCAGAGATGGTGAAACCTGAGGCTCCAAACAGGCAAGTCCAATCAGTTTACAAGCTGTGCCTCATGGAACTAAACCTGAGCAACTACAGTGCGAGCTTATGAAAATTATACGTGCTCGCTTTTGATGCTCCTTTTCTCTTCTTTTGTGTGTATTTATCGCTACAGATTCTGGAAGCCCTAGCAAAAAGTGACGAACATTTTGTCCAAAACTGTGCCAGCCTTAATTCTTTGAATGAAGTGATTGCCACTGACCTTCAGAGTAAATTCACCAGCATGTGCAGTGAGAGGATCGAACATGTGTGCCACAGAATATCCAGCTATGGGAGGGTAAATAGTCTGAATTTCCATGAAATTGCTACTGAAGTTATCACTTTTAAGTAACATTCTAATCTAACTCTAGTATCTTATTTAATATGTGTTATGGATTCATATCTTGAAATAACATATCATTTTCTTGGTCAATTGTCTGTTGCTATAAGAAAATGCTTGAGGCTAAGTATGGTTTTGTTTGGCTGGTTTTTGTTTTCTATCCTTCAAGGTCTTTTTCACGTATGCTATGGTTTCCAGTGTTGTGATTTTATGGGATTTCTGTGTGTATTCATGTGTGTGTCTCTGTACCTAGATGTGTTTATTGTGGGATTTCTGTGCGTATTCATGTGTGTCTCTGTACCTAGATGTGTTTATTGTGGGATTTCTGTGTGTATTCATGTGTGTGTCTCTATACCTAGATGTGTTTATTGTGGGATTTCTGTGTGTATTCATGTG
>NW_022196896.1:40300932-40303856 GCF_008632895.1 Mastomys coucha
TGGGATTTCTGTGTGTATTCATGTGTGTGTCTCTGTACCTAGATGTGTTTATTGTGGGATTTCTGTGTATATTCATGTGTGTCTCTGTACCTAGATGTGTTCATTGTGCTTTTTCTTTGACTCCTTTTTTCCTGATAGTTTGCTTGTTTCATGTTATTCTGGTCTGTTTGATTTTATCTTACTTTCTTTTTTATTATTTTCTTTTACTTTTTTAGATGTTTATTTGTATTCTAATGTGAAAGAGAGAGAGAGAGAGAGAAGGAATGGGTATGAATTTGGATTGGTGGGGGGTATCTAGGAGGAGTTGGAAAAGGAAACTATAATTAGAATATATTGTATAAAAGGTCTATTTCCAATAAAAACTAACAAACAGATGAGGGCAAAGTAAACAAGGAAAAGAGACCTATGAAAATAGATTCCCAGATTCTATGTAGTTGTTGAAATTGAGTGCTATGTCTGCCCTTCTGCCTCATGATAGCCAAATGAGAAGGGAAATAGTCTCCTGTATTCTGAAAATCCCTGTGATGTCCATGTGTGCTTGACTGTCCTATTTAAGGTTATTATTGCTGAGTTGATTGGTGAAGCACCATGACCAGAAACATCTTGGGGAGAAAAGGTTTATTTGGCTGTTCATCATGGAAGGCCATTAGCACAGGAACTCAAATAGGGCAGAAACCTGGAGGCAGGACTTAAAGCAGAGGCCATGGAGGGGGTGCAGCTTACTAGCTTGTTCCCCATGATTGCTCAAAATTCTTTCTTATAGAACCCATGGCCACCACCAGATCAGGGATGACACCACTATCAATGGCTTGCATCCTTCCCTATTAATCACTAATTAAATAATATGACCTACAGAGTGGCACATACAACCTGATCTTATGTTAGCAGTTTCTCTATTGAGGTTACTTCCTCTCATACTTTAGCCTGTGTCAAGTTGACATCAAACAATCCAGCACAATAGTATTTCTTGGGCCCATTTTCTAAAGGAGATCTTTCCTATCATTTTTTTTTTCTTCACTTTTGCAGAATTCATATCTGAGTAGTGTTTTTACAGCATTCCCATTCCCTCACTCTTCTCTCATGCTTCCCCTCCTCCATCTCAAATTTATAATCCCCACCCCACTGTGTATGTGTGTGTATGTGTGTACTACTGAGCCCACTTGGCAATGCTTGCATATAAATGATTATGGTTGATATTTTGGGGTTGGATAATCTATCATGAAGCTTGTCCTTGAAGATAACTGTTTGTCTGTCTGCAACCATTAATTGCCTATAGCATTTATTAATGGTTATAGCCTTGTGAAAGTTTTCCCATGCACATTATTTAAGCAACCATATTTTTGAGTGTAACTATCTCTGTCATGTCTAGACACTGTCTAGCAGCAGATTTCCTGTTCTTCTGGCTCTCAGAGTCTTTCCTCTCTCTTTTCTGCAATGTTCCTTGACTCAAGGATGTACAAGTTACATTGTAGATGTACCAATTAAGTCTGGGTACCCAAGGTCACTTACTCTGTTCATTTTGAGCAGTTGTCATACCAGGTTTTGTAGAGGCAGCACCGAGAAGTATGATAGGTAGTGCTCATAGACAGACCTCTGCAAAGAATTAGTGACAAAGAATGGATATTTTTTTATGTAGCAGATACTTTCAGTGCAATGGCTTTATGTTCCATAATACAATTAAAGCATTTTTTTTCTAAGATGGGCCAGGAAGGAAAGGGAAATACCAGCATAGTCCTACATGTTGCCAATAGAAGCATAAAAAAAAGCTACTTGATGGTTCCTGTTCTCTCACACTTAACACTTAATTAAAAAGAAAGACCAAAATAGATTAAGTGAGCATAGCCATGTCACTTTCACCAAGGTGAAAGAACATCTTTCTAGGAGCTAGGAGTCCCACCAAGATGGCAGAACACCCTAGCAGCACACATCTGGCTTGTATGAAGTGCTGTCTAGAGCTCTGTAGTACACAATGGCTTTTGTCTATCTATTAGAGTCATCGGGCAGTGTAGGAAACAGTTTTCAGAATTATTTTTCTTTTGTATGTGTATGTGAGTGTGTGTGTGTGTGTATGTGTATGTGTGTGTGAGTGTGTGTGTGTGTGTGTGTGTATGTGTGTGTGTGTGTGTATGTGTATGTGTGTGTGTGTGTGTGTATGTGTGTGTGAGTGTGTGTGTGTGTGTGTGTGTGTGTGTGTGTGCCACATGTGTATAAGTAACTGCAAATGCCAGAAGAGGTTATTAGGTTCCCCCAGACTGAGTTACAGAGGGTTGTGTGCCACTGATTCTGCACCAATCTCTCCATCTTGATATATAATTTTACTAATTAGTGAGGTAAGATATACATTCCGTGTTTCACTGATAAAGTAATTGAAGTTGTAAGTTGTCAGGGAACTTGCCCAGTGGTGCACAGCAGGCATGGGCACTGGCATTTGCAGCTTGCTATCTTTTTATTCTTTTCTAACAGTTGTTATCATTTGCTTACTTGCATTTGATGATGTTATCTTATGCAGTCTATATGTTAAGCAGTGTGGTTCAGACTATAAGAACAATAGGATCTCTATAAAAGACAAATCACTGGTTTGAATAGTCAACAGTGGTAGCTCTTATAATAAAAAGACATGAAAGGCAGGGTGTGTGTACTGGCTGGCTTTGTGTGTCAACTTGACACAAGTTAGAGTCATTAGAGAGGGAGGAGCCCAGTTTAGGAAATGCTTCCATAAGGTATTTTCTCAATTAGTAATCAATAGGAAAGAGCACAGAGCATGGTGGGTGCGCCTGGGTTCTCTTAAGAAACCAGGCTTGGCCATGCAGTGGTGGTACACACCTTTAATCCCAGCACTTGAGAGACAGAGGCAGGCAGATTTCTAAGTTCAAGGCCAGCCTGGTCTACAGAGTGAGCTCCAGGATAGGCAGAGCTTTACAAAG
>NW_022196896.1:40303866-40305083 GCF_008632895.1 Mastomys coucha
TGCATCAAATGAAGCAAGCCAGTAAGCAGTACCCATCCATACCCTCTGCATTAGCTCCAACCTCCAGGTTTCAGCCCTGCTTGCGTATCTGTTCTGAGTTCCTCTAATGATGGTCTATGATCTGGAAGTATAAGCTAAACCCTTTCCATCCCAACTTGCTTTTTGATCATGGTGTTTCATTGCAGCAGTAGAAACCCTAACAAAGACAGTGTGTGATAGGGTACATCATTAAACTCAGCACTCAGGAGGCACATGTAGGCCAATTTCTAAGTTTGAAGCCAATCTCATCTATACAGTGGATTCTAGGCTAGCCAGGTACATAGTGAGATCCTGTTCCAACAACAACTGCTGCCACAACAACAAAGGCATCTCCGAGTGACAGGGAGGAGAAGTGACATTTAAGTATGGAATGAGACTGGTCTAATTGATGGGGAAGTTGGATTATTGCATGGATTCGGATGGGAGATTTTAGCTTGCTGTAATCAGAAAGGAATGAAATCACATTTTTCAAGTGAGTGTTTGGCTTAGAATAAGGCAGTGATTTAAAGTGTTCTTGGATTAGAGTCTGATCTTTTCACTCTGCATAGATGTAAGTTGGTAGTGACCTAGAATGGGTAAAAGCTCAGGAGATGGAGGATGGAGAGATCAACACTAACTATGTGTGGGCAGCAGTATGCATGCATATGATGACTTGGTTATGGAGGATTGAGGGTCTGTCATTTCTCATTTTTCACAATAAAATAATAGCTGTATACTGAGGTAAGAGAGTGCAGTGGGCTCAGAAGAACATACTACCAAGATGGTGAAGATTCTCAAATGCATCACATTGGTGTTTTTTTTTTATGAGATTTTTTTTTATATTCTTTATTTACATGTAAATTTCTCCATTCCCAGTTTCCCCTCCAAAAAACAAAGAAACAAACAAAAACAACCAAAACAAACCCCTGTTGCCTCCCACTTCCCCATGCCTGCCACCCCGCCCTCTCCCACTTTCTGGCCCTGGCATTCCCCTACACTGGGGCACAGAACTTTCACAGGGCTGGGCTCCTCTCCTCCTATTGATGATTGAATTTGCAATCCTCTACTACACACATGCTGCCTGGACAATCAGACCCCTCCATGTGCAGTCTTTGGTTGGTGGTTGAGACCCGGGGTACAGAGCTAAACAAAGAATTCTCAATTGATGAACACCAAATGGCTGAGAAGCACCTAAAGAA
>NW_022196896.1:40305916-40354407 GCF_008632895.1 Mastomys coucha
GCTCACAGCCATCCATCAAACTGAGTACAGGGTCCCCAGTGAAGGAGTTGGAGAAAGGACCAATGGAGGTGACGGGTTTGTAGCCCTTTAGGACGAACAACAATATGAACTAAGTAGTACCCACGTTGGTGTTTTTAAAGTATTTTGCCTTTATTTAGAATCAACTGGGGTGCTGGGACATTTTAAGGTAGATATGGCCAGCTTAATAGGCAGTGATAACGAATGATAAAAAGCATCTCATTCAATTATAGACTGTATAGTGGTATGTGTCACTGATTGAGTGTCAAAGCTTTATACATGCCAAGCCTTGTCCCACTTTTACATCTAGGAACTAACTCTTGCCCCAGATCATGTAGCTGAGGAGATAATAGAATAGTCTCTCAATTACATTTATTGTTAATCATGAAACATCTAGTCTGGTAAGGCCTGACTACTGTATCAGCTATGGTCATTGTCATCTCACTTGGCTATAACAAACTTAAAATAATTGGCTTTTTCATTATAGGAAGATGCAAGGTTAGCCCAAAAATATGTCTACAACCCCTCCATTTTGAATGGGATGTTGATAATTCTAGTAGTTTATAGAAGATGAGTTCAATGTGTCTATCAAGTTCATGTCAACAGAAACTACAGCCTTTGTGTACAGAGTCTTAATCGCCACTTCCTTATTTTGAAACTCTTATTAGCAACAGTTTTTTCTTTCAAATGAAAGCTTCAACATGCTTCTTGTGAAATGAAAAGTATCCTTAAAACTCATAGATCAGTGTTTTGTTAGCTATCATCAGAGAGACTTTGTCTTGAAGCAGATGGGAATAAATGCAGAGACCAGTAGCCAGATATTACACTATTACACACACACACACACACACAGAGAGAGAGAGAGAGAGAGAGAGAGAGAGAGAGAGATGGATGGACTTGGGGAGTGAAAACATGGTCAAAATATATTTAAACTTAAAAAATTTAAGATAATAATAATGAAATGTATCAATGGAAGCTAAAGATCTTAGGCTAGCTTTACTTTGTTTTGATTCTAAACATTTCATATTTTTAAATTTAATAGCCAATCAATTTCAATAATTGTTATAGCCTGAGATCATACTAGGTTTCCCATGGGCCAAAAAATGGGTTTCTACTCATATATGAGATATGACTGGACAAGTGAGTGAATCCTGAGCAGGATTTAGTCCATGTAGTAGAACTGCGGTTGTTTCAGGTATAAAGCTCTTCCTTGCTTTAGGGACACACTTTTCTTACACTGTGCTGTGAACCCTGCCTAATAACCTCACTGTCCTGGTTGAAGTAATGACTCTTATTGTGAGGGTTGGGAGTTCTTTATAAACTTCCTGTTTGCCTAAAAATATCACCACAACGATTGGAAAGCTTACTTTGGAGTTTTCTTCTATTTTATGCACTACATGTAAATAATCCTCAAACTAACATATGGATTTGGTGAAGTTGTATGTAAATTTCTTCACTCTCCTTTTCTTTTCTTTTTTTTTTTTGGTTTTTTTTTTTTTTTTTTTTTTTTTTTTTTTTTTTTTTTTTTTTTTTTTTTTCGAGACAGGGTTTCTCTGTATAGCCCTGGCTGTCCTGGAACTCACTCTGGAGACCAGGCTGGCCTCGAACTCAGAAATCCGCCTGCCTCTGCCTCCCAAGTGCTGGGATTAAAGGCGTGCGCCACCACCACCCGGCTCACTCTCCTTTTCTAAGAGGACAATCTATTATAAATTCTTCTTCCTAACTCCATGGCAAAGCATTTTACACTTAATTGAAGTGGGAGACATCTGCCTAGTAGTAATTTGCTTTGTATTGGTTAGATGATTGTATTGAATTTAAACATGGATTAGCTTCCAGTATGGAAAACACCTGAAGTTCCAGGTGCAAGAGCTGTTTGTTCCTGTCAGTTCCCAGTGTTGCTTCTTTGTCTCCTGCTTTAACAATGGACATGCCTTCCCTTGCCCTCAGTTCCCAGTGTTGCTTCTTTGTCTCCTGCTTTAACAATGGACATGCCTTCCCTTGCCCTCAGTTCCCAGTGTTGCTTCTTTGTCTCCTGCTTTAACAATGGACATGCCTTCCCTTGCCCTCAGTTCCCAGTGTTGCTTCTTTGTCTCCTGCTTTAACAATGGACATGCCTTCCCTTGCCCTCTGCCACTGCTTCACCACCTTCTGGTTCTTTCATCTCCTTCCTGGAAGGAGCCATCCAGATCCCTCAGGGTGCTGTCCTCAGCACTCTAACTGCGCTCAGATTCCTGCCCTGTCAAAGAAATGGCTAGACTTTAGTTGAAGCCCCTTGAACTATTCTCCTTATTATTGTTCAACAGAACAACCTGCTGCAGCTGACCTTAAACCTTTTCCTTTTTCTTTTTTTTTCCTTTTTTTTAAGCAGTTCTATGGAACTTAGAGCTTTGTTTCTTCTTTTCTTCTGTCCTTTACATTGACAGTCTCCAGGACTCAGCACTTGATGTCCTTTCATTCTTCCTCCCTAGGTGACCTCAGTTTTCTGGTGTACTGGCTTCTCCATGTGATGTTAACGAGCATCTCAGCCCTTACATGTTTTCAACAAAGTCCCCATCCCACCCCTCACAATGTCTCCTCTATCTCAGGCTTACACCATCTTTCATTAGGTGAATTCCATCTTTCCATATTTGTGCTTCCACATCCAGAGTCAACCAACTGCAGATCAAGAGCATTTTGAAAAATAAAAGGAAATAACAAAATTTTAAAAATGATTTATAACACATTCTTATATAGCATTTATATTGTTCTAGATTTATAGAAGCAATGTAAGGATGGTTTTAACATTGCATAAGGAGTGATACTGTTCTATAAGAAAAAATGGTGCCTGCTAAGCCTTTAAGCTTCTTTTGATCCCTGGAAACCACATGGTAGAAGGAAAGTACTGACTCCTGCAAACTGTCTTCTGACTTCTGAATGCACGTGTGCGTGTGTGTGTCCTCTGATTTCTGAATGCGTGTGCGTGTGTGTCCTCTGATTTCTGAATGCGTGTGTGTGTGTGTGTCCTCTGACTTCTGAATGCGCATGTAAGTTTGTGTGTGTCCTCTGACTTCTGAATGCACGTGTACGTGTGTGTGCATGCACACTCACACACACACACACACACATACTAATGAGTAAATGTAAAGATTAAAATAAAAAATTATATTTAAGTGCTATGCCACTTTATATAGGAGATTTAAACATCTCTGATTTTCAGTATCCCTGCCATATCCTGGAACCAGCCTTCTGCAGACTCAGATTCTAATTCATCAGTAAATGGATAAAGATAGCAATGACCCTAGGCTTTGCTGTTCCATAGTAGGCCTGATATTTTCTCCTTCACAGACCACCCACACCAGTGTATCTCTTTATTGAAAATTATCAATTTTTATTATTATTTGGGGAAAAAGAGCTTTAATCCTCCGTTTCTGATAAACATGATGTTTTGCTTAATATTGCTACAATTTAGGTAGGTTGGAGTTTGTTAACACATGGCACAGAATATGTTCTTATACATGCACCACAGTTGGTTCATAAGCCGAACCTTCCTTCTTTTAGGATTTTCTTTATGAAAGTTGTTACTGTGGAGTCCAGAGGCCTAATGTCTGGATATATAGTGATGTACCCAGCATTGTAGTACCTGTGATGGAGAGACATGCTTGTTTGTGCCTCCCCCTGAGGTTAACTGCCTCAGTCCAAGTTCTGATGCTGTAACAGTGTACCATGGCCTGGGTGGCTAATGAGAAGTAGTTGGTATTCAGCTCACTATGCTAGGTGAAGGTCCTATAACATCTGATCAGCATCTGACAAGGATCTGCCTGCTGGGTCATCACATGACCAAGGGTGTTGTATTGAGACAGAGAGTGTGTCATAGAAGATAGAGACGTAGAGGCAGAGAGATCTAGATCTTTTCCCAGAACAGCATGCCAACATGCTCTTCAGCTCAACATGAAGACCTCTCACTTGGCCATCCCTCTCAAAGGTCCAAGCACTGCCATCCCAAGCACTAAGCTAAGAAATTTGAAGATGCTTCAGAATCACCTAAAAATCACACCTAAATTCTACCCTGAATTGTGCTTCTGACACATGTATTTGGCACACACATGAAATTCATACTAGACATCCGAGGATGGGAGACAGCACTGATTTTCTGAGGTTCTTGCTTCTATAGATAGACTTGACAGAATTGCTTCCTCTGTGATTCTTTTGAATTAGTTCAGGAACATCCAAACCTAGGGCTATGATTTCTCTCTAGGTATGGAGTCAGGAATTTGTGTTGTGATATGAATCTGACATTCTACCTCACTGTCCCCAAAGCTACCATCTCTAATCACCCTAGTACTTACTGCCATCTCTGACTCCTAGTCACCATCTTAGACTTTAGGAGGTTCATCACCTTCATAGACTTTATCAACATGTCTGATCACCCACCTTGTATATCAAGTTTGTTACACATTTGTGATACACATGATTGTGCCTCAGTGGTTGTTCTTTATAACAATATCCACAGCGTTTACCTGTACCACTCCAAGTGTGTACTTCATAGGACAGGAGTTGTATCTCCAGTGCTTACCTCAGAGGTCAAAACAGATACTTCCCTCTCTGTCTAACTGGATGGGTGCTATCATGACATAACAAAATTTACTCCTATGCCTATGTATGCCATGCAGCCTCAGCTAAGACTTTAATCTTGAGGTGAGAGTAGACAAAACTTGGTGTTGAACATTTGCATCTAGCCTTCTTTAGATTCTGGACCTGTCTTGGTAGGAAGTTTATTATTGAAATAGAGATCTAGATTTAGAATCCCTCAGGGTCCTTGGTTCTCTTCAATGTACACGGTTGTCAAGTTAGGTGGAAATCTTCTTAATAATTTCCTGCACTTCAGGCCAGTTTCATTCTGATTCCCACTGTACTACTTGACTGAGCTATATATAGCTAGAAAGAATATACAAATGGTTTAATCTGCATGCTATATGTATATATGTGTATATAGTTATTTATCTGTGTATATATATATATATAAGAGAGGCTTTTAGTCCAACAGTGGTCTTATAGAATACTGGGTTTTATATTACCATTGAATTTAAAGTGTCACAAAGTGACCAGTGGCGGTCTTAATTCTTGTTCATTTCAAAGCCAAAATTATCAGTCAGCTTGTAGCATAATAATGTAGGATCATGGCTGTGGTTTTAGAAAGAAGACAGGGTTATTTAATTCAACTCTCCTTCTTACTGAGAGATCAGATGCTAACTTTCCCAGCATCATATCCAGTCCTGTGAGAGAGTCTTGTTACCAAGGCCAGAGGACATCAAAGGCCCCTGAAACCACAATTTAGTTGAACTCTATGAGGTGCCTGCTTCTTATACACAAAACTGTTAACTCGTGGAGGTTTCCTTCTGCTGCCTGAGCAAGAGTAAAAGTTATTCCTAATTATGAGGAAGGCTGGAAGTGCCCTATAATTTGTAGCCAGGGAAATGGAAGCTGGCCTAGAGTTCAAAAAAGTCTCCTGATGACTTTCTAGATCCCAAAACTGCTGAAGAGAAAATGTCTGACAATGAATAAGAAAAATCTAGACATACCAAAAATCTTGTAGAAAGCCCAGAGTGAGTGGGTAATGTATGAGTAGAACTATGTTCACATTAGAAGGAGTTTAGGGAGCAAGGGGAGAGAGTGCTTTGAAGTAAGGGGAGACATACTTAGTGGAACCAGAATGTTGGCCTCATAGACCACAAAAGGAACATATGGAGTCACTTGGAAACCATCTGCAAGTTTAGGGTAGAAGTGTCACCATACTTGGAAGTCACAGATGATTTGAGTGGCACTTTATCGTAAATGTCTTAAAAGCAAAATACGCACCCCACCTAGGACGCTCAGCCATCTGGTAAGAAGCATGAAGCCTAGCCTGCTACTCTGGGCCAATGCCTCTGCAGCTTGCTGCTGCTTCTGCACAGACTCCTGCTCTGGGTGGCTTTCTAGTGGTGCCTGGGATGATCAATCCCATCTTCTTCCCTGACACCAATAGCTAGTTATACTGTTTTATTGACTTGCATAGTTTTAAAACTTGGCTTCCTGCTCTAGGGTACCTTCTAGCAAGTCTTTCTATAAGTCTCTCTCAGCTCCTGGGACCCATGGGACCAAGTGCTAGGAAGTTATGTGACACCAAGGTCATTCTAACATCTAACTCCAGTGTCAGCTGAGCCATATACAGTTGCTGCCTATATACTTTGCTCTATTTGGATATTTGTGTTTTGAAATAGATTCTAATATTGCAATATATTCTTACCTTGTTTGTATAGATGTGCCTTAATTTTCCTTTGATTTCATTAGGGAGGATGCATGTGAGATGTCTGAGTCATTGGTGTGAGTTCAACTGTTCCCACTTCTTCTTTAACTTGCAGTTCTCTCGGGTGCTGAAGAACAGAGCCTGGCCCACCTTTAAGCAGGCCAAACCTAAGATCTCCCCACTGCACAGCAGTGATTTCTGCCCAACCAACTGCCATGTCAATGTGATGGAAGTTTCTTATCCAAAAACATCAACTTCCCTGGGGAGTGCCTTCGGTGTGCAGCTAGATAGTAGGAAACATAATTCTCATGATAAAGAAAATAAATCTCCGGAGCCAGGTATTTTGTCAAGTCATGAATGTGAATTTTAAAAGTGTATAGCTATCTATTCCTGCATAAAATTGGTAGATTCCCAGTGTGTAAGGAAGCCAATGTTTTCATAAGGAAAGGATTCCTGGCTATACTTGCTTAGATTATTTCATATAAATATATAGAACCAGTTGATACTTTTAGTATTTCTCTTGAAGCAGGGAAATTGCTCTTGCTTTCCTTATGTATATGGTTTATCTTGCTGTGAAAAGTTCTTACCTGAAATGATTCTATAGCTTTGAGAACAGTATATGAGGTACAGGAGAAGGGTGCATGATGCTGCAGTGAATCATTGCAATAGGACAAGCAAATTAACTATATTTATAGGCTTTAATAACAATGCCTCAAAAGTTTTAACTTCTGAATTAAGTTTAACATTGAATTGACATTTACATACATGAGCTTGGGCTTCTAAAATATGCTGGCTCCATAAGCAGAAGTTAAGTGATGGAATGGTTTCAACTCCTCAGGGAAACTGAGCCCCATGGTGTACATTCAGCATACAATCACGACCATGGCAGCCCCTTCAGGCCTGTCACTGGGGCACAAGGATGGCCATGGCCTCCGGTACTTGCTGAAAAAAGAAGACTTAGAGACTCAAGATATCTATCACAAACTCCTGGGCAAGCTCCAGACTGCACTGAAGGAGGTGGAGATGTGCGTTTGTCAAATCGATGAGTAAGTATGCTGTGTAGTGCACAGAAGTTTGCCAAAACAAGAGTTATGCAAGGCATTGTTTTTGAAAAATATGTTCATCATTGTGAGAATTTTTGTGCTGACCATAAAGATCTTTGCCATTCTACCTTATAAATACTATAAAATGACAATTCACATGGATAGGAATGTTAAATAATCATTTAATTTCAAGAGAAGGAATGACCCAAGAAGAACACTAAGTGTTATTATAAATCATTAGACTAGACTATGTTCAAAGTTAGGCCCACTGTACAAGTCTGTAGCCCCAGTTACTTATGGAGCCAAGGCAAGAGGATCACAAGTTTCAGGCCGAACTGTGCTACATAGGGAGCTGAAGACCAGCCTGGGCAACTTAGCAAGACCCTGTCTCAAAATATAAAGTGATAAAAAGGCCTTGAGGGTTATAGATCAGTGGTCGAAGATTCACCTACAGGCATGAGATCTCCTGTCCAATTCCAAGTACTAAACAGGTTCACTTAAAAGTGTTCCAAGAGGCTGTGACCATTTCCTTGTTCTGTTCTACTTTTCAGTTCAGGAAACAATATTTGAGTATGTCTTTTGCAGAGATGTTTGTATGCCGTACATAGTATAACATAACAAATACTTAGCATGTATTAAATGAATTAAAGCAAAACTATGTGTTTCTAAGATCAATTATTTTTCCCTGTTCTAGTGGAGCAATAATTTGGAAGTTTAGCCAAGATTAGATGGAGGCAGTTCACAAGCTCCTTTGTAACCAGACTCATTGACTTTTTTTTTCATTTGATACTGAGCATCCCTATGCTCCACAGGCGAGCATGTCATATTCTGCTGTGTTATGCCTCCATCTAGCAGTTCAGTACCAAGGAGAAAAAGTGGGTTTTGGAAAAGTTCAATTTCTCAGGCATAGAAGTAAATGTATAATAATAATAGTAGTAGTAGTAGTAATAAATTTCAATATATTGAAAATATAGAAATTATCAATGTAGTATAGAATATGCTTCCTCGTGTTTTCAAGGAGTAGACATTATTCAGTATATTTAGACCTGATGAGATTCTGAAAGTTATATAGAGGCCATTATCCTATATGCTTTGTGAAGTTGTTGAATTGCTAGTAGATGTGAAGTAAATACTTTCCACACATACATCATCCTACAGTTCCATGAACAACTCTGTTTAGATGCAAAATATTTAGAACATATTCCATACTTCATTTTTTATATTTTTAATTTATTCTTCTCTCATATATTACATCCCAGCTGCAGTTTTCCCTCCCTCCTGTACTCCCATTCCCATCCTGACCCCCAGCCAATCTACTTAATACATATATTTCTCTTCAGAAAAGGGCAGGCCTGCAAAGGATACAGGTTATCAAGCAAACATGGCATATCAATTTCAGTAAGACTGCATCTCCCCTCATGTTAAGGTTGAGCAAGGCAATGCAGTATGAGGAAATGAGTCTCAAAAGCAGACAGGAAGAGTCAGAGATAAAGACTGCACCAACTGTTAGGAGTTACGTAAGAAGACTAAGCTACACAACTATAACATATATGCGGAGGGCCTATGCATGTAGGCTCTCTGTTTGACAGTTCAGTCTCTGTGATTCTCTAAGGCCCAGGTTTGTTGATTCTGTGAGTTTTTCTGTGGTTTTCTTGACATCTCTGGATTCCTGATTTCTCTCTGATGTTTGGCTGTAGGACTTTGCATCTGTTTCCATCAATTGCTGGATGAAGCATCTCCAGTGACAATGGGGCTAGACACCAGTCTATGAGTATAGCAGAACATCATTAAGAATCATTTCATGAGACTGGAAAGAGGTTAATGATCATTTTATGGGTCTCAGAGATTAAGAATACTGCATGCTCTTACAGTGGTCCTGAGTTCAGTTTCCAGCAACCACGTGGTGGCTCATAACCATCTATAATGTAATCTGATACAGGCACACATGCAGGCCGAACACTGTATATAATAAAAGAGTAAATCTTAAAAAAAAAAAAAAAAAAACAACAAAAAAGAATCGTTCCATATAACATTTTTTTGTCATTCATTTTTGGTTATATCCTAGGTCTCTGGGCAAGCCAGGCAGTGTTAGGTGTGAGCTCCTACTTGTGGCATTGGTCTCAAGCTAGGATAGTCATTGGTTGGGCACTCGCTCAATTTCTGTACCATCTGTACCTCTGCATATGGTGTAGCAGGTTGATGTTCTCCCCACTTGAGTTCTCTTGCTGCTTCTCTTCTCTGGGTCTGTGCATTGGGACCTGGCTACCCTTTTCTTTACAGCTAATATCTATTTATAAGTGACTATACACTATGTTTGTCTTTTTGTCTCTTGCTTACCTCACTCAGGATGATTTTTTTCTAGTTCCACCCATTTGCCTACAAATGTAATGGTGTTATTCCCCTTAACAACTGAGTAATACTACACTGTTGAAGCTATAACCCATTTTCTTTCTCTATTCTTCATTTGAGGGACATTTAGGCTGTTTCTAGTTTCTGGCTATTATGAAGAAAAGTGTTATGATCATAGTTAAGTGTCCTTGTAGAATTCTGTGCTAATACCATCTGGCTTTTTTTTTTTTTTTGTAGGGGATATTTAATAGCTGCTTCTATTTTTGTAGGGGTTACACTGCTGTTTAAATTCATATCTAAGCTTGATTTGAGTTTGGTAAGTAGTTCCTATCAGGGTAATTATCCATTCTTTTAGATTTTCCAACTTGGGGGAGTACAGATTTTTAAAGTATGTCTTTGTGATTCTTTGGAGTTCTTGTTGTCTATTGTTATATCCCCATTTTGTTAATTTGGATAATCTCTCTCCTTTTACTTAAATTGGATAAAGTTTGTCACTCTTACTACTTTTTTTTTCAAGAAACAACTCTTTGTTTCTTTGTATTGTTTTGTTTGTTTGTTTGTTTCTATTTTATTGGTTTCTGACCAGAGTTTGTTTATTTCTCTTGTCATGTACTTCTCTTAGATGTGATTTCTTCTATTCTAGATTTTTCAGATATGCTGTCAAGTTGCTAGTATAAGATCTCTCCACTTTACTCCAATTGTTTATTGTTATATATATATATATATATATATATATATATATATATATATACATTAACGTAGGCTCTTAATGCTATGGAATTATTTTTTAGAACTGCCGTCACTATCTCGCTTAAATTTAGGTACTTTGTGTATTAACTTTCATTCAATTCTGGAGGGTATTTAGTTCTTTTCTTAATTTCTGTCTGGACTCCTTTTTCACCGATCAAAGAGCTATTTAGTTTCTGTTAATTTGTAACCTTTTCCTGCTTCTGTAGCTGTTGATATCTCTCCTTAGTCTATGTCAGATAGGATGCAGGATATTATTTCAGTTTTCTTGTATCTATTGAGACTTGCTTCTTGTCTAAGTTATGTGGTCAATTTGAAGAAAGTTCCTTGAGGTGCAGAGAAGTAGACATATTCTGCTGTGTTCAAGTTAAATTTTCTATCAATATCCATTAGTTCCATTTGTGATATGTCAGTTGGGTCCAGCCTTTGCTGTTTTTCCTGGGTGAGCAAGAGTATGGAAGTCTTCCACCATCAGTATGAACAGTCAGTATGTGACTTAAGCTGTGGTGGTGTTTATTTTACCAACTTGGGTGCCCATGTGGTTGGTGCATAGATGTTAGGAACTGGAATGTCCTCTTAGTGGATTCCTGTGATGAGTAGACAGTGCTCTTCCCTGTATCTTTTGATTAATTTTGGTTTGAAGTCTATTTTGTCAAATATTAAAACAGTTACACCAGCTTGTTTCCTAGGTCCATTTGTATGGAAAATCTTTTCTCCAACCCTTTCTTCTGAGGTGATATTATCCTTGATGTTAAGATTTCATTTTGGATACAGCAGAAGGATGGATCCTGTTTCTGCATCCATTCTATTAGTTTCTTTCACTCTCATTTTTTAAATTGGGGAATTGAGACCATTTGATGCTGACAGCTATCAGTGAGAAGTGTTTATTGTTTTCTGTTATTTTTTTGGTGTTGTTATTGATGTTGGTGGGATGTGTATGTGTGTGTGTGTGTGTGTGTGTGTGTGTACGTATATGTGTGTGTGCTTCCTTTTTTTTTGATTTTTCTCTTCTGGTATTATTTATTCCCACTGGTTTCTTGGCTGTAGATATATATATATATATATATATATATATATATATATATATATATATATATGTGTGTGTGTGTGTGTGTGTGTGTGTGTGTGTGTGTGTATACACATATATTCATATATTACTATAATATATATTATTTAAATTTGATTTTATTATGGAATATCTTATTTCGTTCATCTACAATAAATAAAAGTTTTACTGGCTATAGTAGTCTGGACTGGCATCTTTGAACTCTGTAGCACATCTGTCCAGGCTCTTCTGGCATTTAGAGTTTCCATTCCGAAGTCAGGTGTAATTATAATAGGTCTGCCCTTATATGTTATCTTGTATTTTTCCTTTGTAGCTTTTAATAATTTTTCTTTGTTTGTACATCTACTGTTTAGATTATTTTGTGCCAAGGGCAATTACTTTTCTGGTCCAGTCTATTTGATGTTCTGTATGCTTCTTTTACCTAGATAGGTATCTCCTTCATTAGGTTAGGGAAAGTTTCTTTGATGATTATTTTTAATTGTTTCTTTGATCTAGATTTCTCCTTCTTTCTCCTTTACCATTATTCTTGGGTTGGTCTTTTCATAGTGTATCAGATTTCCTAGATGTTTTGGGCCATGAATTTTTTTTAGAATTAACATATTTATATAGGCTGTTTTATGGTCTTTTTTCTCTCATGTTTGAGCTGTGTTAGGATATTTGGGACCTGCTGTGGTAGTGTTTCTAAAGTTTAGTAGAGACGTATTGTCCTGGCTA
This sequence comes from Mastomys coucha, assembly GCF_008632895.1. Classification (NCBI taxonomy): domain Eukaryota; kingdom Metazoa; phylum Chordata; class Mammalia; order Rodentia; family Muridae; genus Mastomys; species Mastomys coucha. Next base: position 40,318,116 of record NW_022196896.1, read on the forward strand.
TTATTGATATGTGTTGATTCTGGTGTCTAGGCATGTGGGAACTGGAAGTTTGTAATTCTAGGTGCTGATATCTGGTTTTCTATTTGTTGAATATGCGTTTGTTCCCCTTGTTTCTGTTTCCTCTCTGGTTCTTAGGAGAGGATGGTGCCCGTATTTTGCCTGGTAGGACACTCTACTGGGGTCCTGATAGATGTGTTTTCTAGGGTTTCTAGGTAAAATTTGTTTCTGAATATTAGAAACTGGCATTTTGAAACGAGGTTGAATGGGAGGGGTAACATGATTGAGGAAAGCAATGATATTCCACTGAAAACTGCTTATTGAATACCCTTGAAATGGGGGCATAGTGAGGAGCAACCACATCAGAATGATGTCTGCTGCAGAGCTGAGGATGAGACTGAAGGATTGGATTCAGAGGAGCAGAGGAGAGAGGTGAGCACTTTCATTCAGTTAGCCCACATGCTTCCCAGGGAGTCCCTGCTGGAGTTGGGGGCTGGAATAATACAATGAGTTGAGCAGAGGAGGTTAGTAGGGGAAGATCTATGGGATCAACTAGATATGGGGTGAGTGAGGCTGCTACATGTGTTCTGCTGCAAAGCTGCAGATGAGCCTTAGGGATTGGATCTGGAAGAACAGAGGGAGAGGTGGAAATCTCTGTTCAGCCTGGCAGCTTCCCTGACAGGAGTGAAAGTGTATATTTTTGAGGGGAAAAATGTAAATTAAGGGATTGCTTTACTTATTTTTGATCCTTATATTTAAGGTACTAGTTTTAGCAATGGCTATGTTTCAGTGAACTGAAACTAATTAAAATGATACATTTTCAATTGAAAGGCCCCCATTCTGTTATTATGAAAAGCCTTGCCCAGTTCTTTGTGTTTACTTGAAAAGCAACAAGAAGTACACAATAGCTGGAGAAAAGAATTTAGTCTTCTTCATGAACACCATGTAATTTAATTCTAAATATAAACATTTTCCACATAATTTGATCTGCAGCATCATCTCTTTAAAACAATGTAGTTGTCCAAATGCCTGGGTTCCCTGTTGCCCTTAGTATTCGGAGATGCTCCAATATTGTTGAGCTTAACCAATTATTTAAGAGGCTTGTTACCAGATCATTTTCTCACAATGTAATGATTATTGTTGGTCAGGGTGAAGAAGCAGATAGTGAGACAGCAATAAAGAAATTGTCTCAGATCTGGTAGCCAGCCAGCCCTCCTAGGGTTATTCATTCCTATGAGGGACCTGTTATTGAAGTTGTCTTACTTTGATATCTGGGTACCCCATCTCTCCATCTCTTCTAGAAATTAAATTTCCATCAACACATGGACATTTTACTAAATGTTCCTACTTAGTTTAGTATACGTAGATGGAAACAAGATAAATTTTCTTTGCAATACTATGATAGAAAGAAATATTATTAATTTGATGAAGACTTGGTGGGTTCTGTTACATTCTTAGTAGCTGAATGAATTTTGCCTTTAAATGAGTCATTTGTAGTTAGTTACATTTGGATATAAGTAAGAGGAAAATCAGTGGTCCAAAGTTCTTGATGGGAGTTTATAATGTAGAACGTGCGTATTGTCCTAGCCTAGAGCAGCAGATGGGGAGATTGGGCAGTGTGTCCCAGCTGAGACGGGACCTGAGAAGAGTCCTTGTTGTACAGACACCCCAAGATCGAGTGATGAGCACTACCTGCAGGATGTTTGCACTTAAGGACCTCCAGTGTTGATGGTGGAATTATGTTTGAACCACTTTTCTGGTAAATGTACAAACAGAAGCATACCTTCCCCAAAATCACACCGTGTGCGGCGGTAGAGGGTACACTGCTTTTATACTCACTGGCATATTTCACTATTGCAGTTCTCTGTTATAGCTGGAGGAGAGGGTTTCTCCAAATGACTTCTGATTTAAATGTTTCTAAGACTGAATTGTAATTTTCTTGATGTTTATCCCATTTTCACCCCTTTACCCACCAGGGGCTGACAATAAATTGCTGTTCAACTTTTCAGTTCATCAAGCCAGCATCCAAATATTACCTTTGCTTTCTGTCTGTCTTTTTTTTTGTCCGCTTTTCATATCTTATTAGCATGTTAATTATGCCCCAGGATATGTCCCTGCATGTTATGCTAGAATGAGTCACTGTCATCACCAGTGAGGTCTGGTGTCACCAGTATGTTGCCTAGCTGAGCCTCTCTCTGATACATCCTACATTCAGCAGATGCCAGAGATATCCAATGTGGTAAATTTGCCTAGTACCCTGCTAAAACCAACGCAGCATTACATTGTAGTTAAATTATACTTTTCACATTGTATCCAGTGGAGATTGTACTCTAAACCCTTGGCAAATACCAAAATCTCAAGATGCTCTAATGCCTTATGCAAAATGGTAAAGGATTTGTGTATAACTCACCCTTTTCTTTTTTTAGTCTAATCACCTGTAGATTCCTTATAATGGTTAATACAAGAAAGTACTTGTCATACCCTATTGTCTAAGAAATAACAGAGAAAATGTTGCACACATGCAATGCAGGTAGGATTTATTAAGAAATATTTTTAATGTGTAGCTGTTGGTCGAGTCCATGGATATGGAACACATAGGCCTAGATAGCCAACTGAAGTATCAAGGCTAGCCTGCAAGCTACTTTATGACTCATCCCAAGTACATTTCACTGAATTCTAGCTTTGCTACATGGAGTCTGTAATTTTAAAAAGCAGGCTTGGTCCACTAGTCTCTGGGACCAGCAGCCACCTGACTTGTTCATTTTAGCCAATGCCTCTCCCACAAATGCAGGCTATGCCTCCCCAGAGCTCTGAGATCACTCTCTAGCCAGCCAACTACCCCATGGCCAGCTCTGCCAGTGACCGCCCAGAGCACACTTCACCTTCTCCAGACCTCGCTTTTCCCAGCCCACACTCTGATCCGTTATCTCTATATCCTGGCCAGCTTTGCCAAGCTAGAGCTCTGAGATTGCTTTCTCACCAGCCAACCACCCCGCCACTAGCTCTACCAATGTCCACCCAGTCTGGCTCAGCTCTGCCAAACAGCCAGCTTTCATTTTTTTTTTTCCCAAGAATGATGCCTGATTCTCCATGCCTGATCCTCCAGCTGCCCACTTTCTCTTCCAGCCCACCTTAATGCAGCGAATGAAAAAAAACAGACACCTTTATATTTTAAAACTGACCAGATAACTCAAAGGGCGGGCGAAGATCCTGCCCCATCTTTCTTGGCTTCCACAGGCTGTGGAGGCTGCAAACTATCGGTGCCCTGAGAAACCTACATGTCTCAACTTCTCATCTGCCCATGCCTGGTTCGATTCTTAATACTCTCAATTTATTTTCCTGTCTTGCTTAGAAAATCTCGCCTCTATATCTTTGCCTAACTATTAGCTTCTGCTGTCTCTATTAGCCAATCAACAATTAGGGAAATAATGAGGAAAACAATCAGGGAAACTCCCCCTATAGCTATACACTTTCTACCCCTGAAAAATGATAACTATAGTCATTTTTATCGCTATATACATGAAGGTGCTTGCTGTGATTGTCCGACTCTACACCTGAGGAGGTCTACATGACCAGCCAATCAATTGCACTTTCAGGGTCAAGCTAAGAAAGATCCATAGACATACAAAAAAAGTAGATGTTCCTCCTTTCTAGACACGCTAGTTTGCTGATACCTGATTTCCACTCAATATCATGGTGTTGTATCTCCCACATTATACAAAGGGACACTAAAAATTTCACAGATTTAAAGAAACAAGGATTGCTTTGCTCATTCTTCTTGTCTACGTTGATGAGCCAGGCTACTGATTGTTATACAAGAGCAAGGAATGAGCTGGTTTTACATAAGCATATGGTTTCCTACTGCGAGTAACCAGATACCACATTGCATCATTTTAAACTACCTAAAGCAATTCACGTAGACATGTTTATCCTCAGAGAACTAGGTAAGTGGCCCCTCCCACTCGGACATGCACACTAATGACCACCCAACTTCTCCAGTGTGTAAAAAAAAAAAAAAAATGCAGAGATAGTAAATATTGCCTAATTTACAAAGTGTATGTATGTATGTATGCCTATCATTACAACAACCCCTGCTAAAATAGAATTAATGCCTACTTATAAAGTGGACTTAAATGATTTAAATGATAAAATTTAAGAATGATAAATGGGCTTAAGTGAATGAATACCTAATCCATATTTACCATGTTTACTATGAGAACTCAACAAATGCTAGATGTTATAATGATGATATTTGAGAACACAGGCAGATATGTGATAGCATACAAGGAAGTCTTCATCAATCAGGGTTTAACCTAGAGAAAACTGTTCTGGAGTATGATTCTGCTAAGAAATTAACTAATTGGACCTTTCATAGATAGGTGCATGTTCTCAATGGGTGAAAGCAAGGGAAATATTTTTGGCCTGCACACAAAAATATGTGTGCTTTATTGTTGCTTCTCAGAATCAAGAAATGTTATGCCTGTGATTATTTTCTATCATTCATTTTATTTGTAAGCTTAAACACTTGTTCCCAGAGGATCAGAGCAAGCATATTGCAACTGTTTAAAAAGTGAATACAATTCTTATTACTGTGAGAAAACTATTTATGGTCAACCCCATGATTTTTAATTTAAAATACCCACAAGCGCAGAGGGTTTCCTGTGAGATGAGAAATCCTGCAAGCCTTTCCTGCTTGGTATGCGGAGTTCATCTGTCTCTGCAGTGGGAGCTCGAGTAATTGGAGTTATCTAATTTTTCATCCTTGAGGTGGGGGGAAGGAGTGAATAAATGAACAGTCAAAAGACAAAGAAGCGTCTTTTTAAATAGAGAAACTCTTAAAATAATTCATCGCTTTGGTTACAGAAAATGCTCACAGAGCATTTTGAGCAATGCAAGGGCATTCTCCAGTTTTCATTGGTGTCTGACAACTATAAAATGCCATATGTTATTCAATTAACAGCTCACAGAGAGAAGTTTCCCTACCAAACTATGAAATCATAGCTCTCAGTTGAATCTAGTGGACCATGTACATATTGTGTAAGGAGGCACTCTACCGTTGAGCCATGCCCAAGCATCATCTTTTCATCTCTTTATTTTCTAGAAAATTGTGTTTGTCCCCATCTGATGAACTATAAAGCTTGCTGTTTGCTGCTTCCTGCTAGTGAAATTGACATTCCAGCAAGTCAGAGGCTTTTGTTGAATACTGCATTTACACAACCAAGAACACAACATGGTTTTAATCAGTGATATCCCTTTCTTGAGGTTTACTCAATGTACAGCTTTGGATTACATGTGTTATATAAAATATAACACATCTTGAAATATAACATATCTTGAAATGCCAAAAAAAGAATGTTTGCATTGCCATGAACAAATGAGTATACAGATAATATGCAATTGGTTGGAACTGAGTGTAATAGGTATTTTATAAATGTTACTGTGATTATTGGCTAGAAAGATCATCTATAGGCTATTATTTCAGATGTATTTTTATTCATCTTGTAAGTTTGTAGCATGCTGTTTAATAATAAAACCAAATTTTAATTTTGTCTAATTTTTGATTGTTCTAACAGAAGCATTACATAGTCGAACTTGTAGCCTTAGAATCACAATTGACTTTTACATCAACTCAAGACATTATATCCTTGAGCTAAACTGGAGGACTCTTTGTTGGGTAGATTTGTACATTTCATCCTGGCTGGATTGTCAATGCAAGTGGCCCCTGCCTTCTATTAACCTTACACTGAGTATCTCCCTCCTTAGTATTAGTATGTCCAGAGCACTAGCCTGTTAGAGCAGGGAGAAACTGATGATGTCAACTCTCCCTATCAGATACTGCAGACAGACTTCAGAGAGTGTTTTATTTTTAAGTATGAGGATGAGCTAGGGAGGCTAGTGAAGCCTGGTTAACAGTTGTAGTTAGTAGTTCCTTCCATGACTTTTCCTGAGGAGGCAGGAGCTAGTGTCTGAACTCCCAAATCAGTACCAGTACCAGGCCAAAGAATGGTTTTATTTGGGCTACTTATGGGGATGTATGCATAAAAGTTGCTTTTAGGAGCAGGGATGACTCGTGGCTGCATTATGGAAAGGCCAGTCTTAGCATGGTGTGATGCCTAACAAAAGCTGCATCCTTGGAACTCCCCAAACATTTTGTAAGCAGCTCCGTTGAAGGCTCTTCTTTCTCTCACCATCATTTGCTGGGTTTAGAGCCTTTACTGAAGACTTGTAAATTGTTAGGTTTCAAGACCTTCCTGAACCTTGTAAGTTTCCTTAACCTGCTGAGCCTTATAAGCCTATTTTAACTTAGAGAAAATAACTACACTGTAATGTTACTGGTACCAATGCAAGAGAGAATAGGTAACAAGTGTTATACACCAGAATGCTACTCCCTTTGTATTCTGATTGTAGCCATGGAGGCTAGTTACTTCTTATTCCCATAATCTAACTGTTAGAGAGAACCACCATAATCAGTTCTGATAACAAAGCTCAAGTGGCTGGAACAGGATTTGAATGCAGCCTTCTAAGCTGATCATGTGCTTTTCTGTTACTTCTGAGTACTGAGCATTAAATCTGAGCTTCCTATGATGCATTTTACACAGATAATATTTGAGATGAAACACAGAAGCCTTCTGAAAATATTTGTAAGCTATCACATTTAGCAAATAAAAGACTTATCTATTTTAGCTAGTTTCAAACCATGCACTTATGTTCCAAAAAATGTCACATTGCAGCCTTCTGTCTTCAATAACATATTCTCCTAAATTGGAGCATAAGACAACAGAGTGTGTGATATCAACGGACAGCGACAATGAGAAGGGAGAGAGAAATAGCAAACGTGTCTGTTTTAACGTAGCAGGGGACGAGCAAGAGGATTCAGGTCATGATACTGTCAGCAACAGAGACTCTTACAGGTAAGCTGGTTCTCAATCTCATTTCATCAACAAACTCAAGTGAGAACTGATATTTTCCTCAAATGTTTAAAAAAAATGTTAATGGTTAATTGTGTTTATGGCTGTCTCAAAATAACCACCCATTGAAGAAGGACAACATTGTTCTCATTAATGATCCAGATTATTTAGAGAAAACATTTCTCCCTCCAGCAGTGTGGCCCTGTTCTTGAGAGCTATGCTTATAGTTGTGCAACTGTGTAAGAGCAGTTGTTGAAATGTCGTTCTGATCATAGTTCATTAGCTAGTAAAGAGCTGTCCCTTCCCCCCATTTCCCTTTTCCTTTTATGTATTGCACTTTAATGTCCAGCTTTGTCTTTGTTTCTGCGCTGAGCTGTTCTTGTAATAGTTAGCCAGGACTGGTGTAACCTACCTCTGACTGGCTGGCTAGAACAACTGAAGACTAGAATGCAAGGAAATGCTCCTTTACCATGTAAATTGTCATCTTCCCTCTGTGTCTCCTTGTGTGATCTCCCATTATAGATCCCCATCCTATAGAACAGTAGTCACACTGAACTAAAAACCCAACCTAATGACTTTACAAGGACTATTTCCATAAATCTGGTCACATTTTGGGGTACTGAATGTTAGATTTTAACTTCAGGAGTTCAGGTTAACACAGTTCACTCAGTACCCCTTCCTGCCCAATGGCTCTTCTCAAGGGTTCCATCTCTGAAAGTGATTTTTGCTCCAAAACCTCCTCTCCAGAATTCTCACTGAGCACTTTGACAACTAGTTTCATGAACTGTGTGCAGCCTCATGTCTCTGGTTTCATTTATATTATTTGAAGGAAAATGTTCAGTCTTGTTCATAGTATTTTAAAATGGAAAAAAAACTATATAAGTAGTCATTATATCAAAATTAATCTCATCACATAATATCTCAAACTAGTAATTAATAGTCTTTCAAATGCATAGTCTTAGCATTTTAGAATTTAAAATAAGCTGCCACAGCAACCTGGACTGGGTTCCTGGCTGCTCCATTTAACACAGGAGGAAGTAGAGGACCATGGAGTTATCTTCCTTAATCAGTCTGCCATTCTAAGTTTTATTTTTCCAAAGAGGATTTTAACAAAGACATCAAAGTTGTTTATTCCTGAAAATTTAATAATGAATCAAACACCATTACTATTTCATTTACTTCTAGCTTCTGAAAGTACCAGCATGCTCCATAATAGGAGTCCATAGTTTCTCTTCTCTGGGAAATGACATTTCTAAAAATACTTTGTACCTCACATCCCAGTTATCAGATAATTAAAATTACCCTCACAGTCTCTCTCTGGACTGTGATAGAAAATTTAAATAGGAATTTAAAATCAAGTCCTTCTTCCTTATTCCAAGGGGTTAAAAAAATCTGCACTGTTTCTAAAATCCAAATTCTTTTCATATTCAGCAGCTCTGAAAACGTTCCTTCTGCAGACAGTCTTCACTTTTAGCACTGTCCGGTGCTGTGTTCTCCGTGGAGACAGATGACAGCAGCACTGAAAGTGTTCTCTCTGTAGACACTCTTCACCTTTAGTGCTGTCCGAGGCCGTGTTCTCCATGGAGACAGATGAGGTCACTGCTCTGGGAACCCCCAGGTGTTCCCAGTAAGTTAGTGTTTAAACTACCAGAAAGGTTTGAAAGAGAAAAGTCATGAGACAGGTTTTGTCTTTGTCAGAAACTTATCTAACTTCTGTTATTGGATAGATAATGGAGAATCTTAGGTGGGTTGGCTCCTCGTTTTATAACCAGATAGTTTTAAAATTCACTCAGGAATCAATTATATAACAAGAAAATTTGAAATGTTTGAATTTGAAACAGTGCTTCTAAAAACTGAGATAAATTGAGTTGGACAGGTCTTTCTGTTTCATGTTATATGGAACACACTGATAAGTGTGTCTGTCCCACAAGTTTATGTGATAAGAAATAGCAGCAGGACATGGCCATTCTTTACATTAGCATACAAAGCAATGAGTTTCATTATGGCGTTCACTCCTATGACCCTCTGCTCTGCTCCTACTTGACCTTCACTACCCATCGCTTGCCATCACAGTGGGATACCAACCTGGGCAAGCATGTTCTTAAAGCAACATAAGGCTCTTTTTTTTCAGTGACTGCAACAGCAACAGGAATTCCATTGCCTCCTTCACGAGTATCTGTAGCAGCCAGTGCAGTTCCTACTTCCACAGTGACGAGATGGACTCAGGTGCGTGTGGTAGATAGCTGTGCTCTTCAATGTTAGTAATGTCCAAGAAGCCTGTAAGAGGGGGATTGGTTTTTGAATCCACATGCATTTTTAACTTTATTAGTCATTCTCCATGGCCACCCATATTACCTTGTGACCAATAAAGTGAGTTTCCAAATCCCAGTTATAAAAGTAGTACATATAAAAGTGTTATTTAACAATAGCTTCTGATCTTCCTGTTCCTTGTGAAAGGTCCTAGGCACACTGGAACCAAAGACACTGGAACCAAAGACACTGGGCATGGGCGCTTGGGAGGAGACATTTTAGCCTAAGGCACCAACACCTGAGAACCTTTTATTTAGTCAACAGGGAGAGGGTCGTTAGAAAACATGGGTTGATACTTTATGCTGTCTGTGATGGACATTGCTTTAGGACCATGATCCAAATGCTCTGAGACCTGATACCATCTTTTTTTTTTTTTTTATGTGGGATAAGAGCTCATTTTGAAGTGCTTGTATGTTATCAAATATGAGACTAGTTCAATGTGTTAAAAATGGGATGGGGGTTTGGCTTTTTTTTCATATAGGTGATGAGCTTCCTATCACTGTCCGGATATCTCATGATAAACAAGACAAGATACATACTTGCCTGGAGCAGCTCTTCAGCCAGGTATGATGGGACAGTTGGGGGTCTTTTTTTTTTTAAACAAAATTAAAGGTTAGAAATCTTTCAGATGCAAAGATCTTGAAAGGAGAATAGAAATGTTTGCATCTGTCTCTTTGTCTTCTTTGCTTTAAAAGAGGCATTCTTACAACAATTAACTTAAAGGATACCTGTGAATACCAAGAGTTTTGTAGAAAACTCTATGTCAAACTAAAAAGAACCACACACACTGAACATACAGGAGGTGCCCTCTACTAAAAAGAACCACACACACTGAACATACAGGAGATGCCCTCTACTAAAAAGAACCACACACACTGCACATATAGGAGATGCCCTCTACTAAAAAGAACTACACACACTGCACATACAGGAGATGCCCTCTTGATTATTTGTGGGTTTTCTGAATGTTTCCTGCACTTTCTGGACTTTCATGTTAGGAGTTTGATGTCGGAATGTTTCATAATCATAATTGAAATTAATAGTATTGAAGCTTTTAGCACTTTGGAAATAATTCTGTGTTTTTAAAATGTAAATTCTAAACTTTCACTTTCTTTGGTGAAGTAAATTTTTATTTGGTAACTTTTTTAATTTATAAATGACTAGGAAAAGCTGGAAATATTTAAGTGGAAAGATGAGTTGATTATAATATTTTGCTTAAAGATAAGCTTCACTAGCATTGTAGGTTTTCAAAACCATTTACTTAAGAAAAATGTTTTATAAGATATATTCATATATGTATACATATTTATATTCATATATGTTATGAATACATATAACACTCAGAAATCTACCCTTAATAGATTGATTCAATAATCAACCTCTTGAAAGGACAAGCTGTTATAAGGGCCTTTGAGCAAACCAAATATCTCACACCAGGTCGAGGATTACAAGGTATGTTGGACATAAATATCAGATGATAGCATAAAATAGGCAAATAATCATGAGGCAAAAAATAACATAAGAAGAAAATACTTGTTTTTGTTCTATAATTCTCTATTTCTGTTTGGATCATTTGTGAAAAATATTTAAAATCACTACATTATCATTTATAAATTTTTTATGTTTCTTTGAAAGTTTGAAACACTTGATTACTCTAGAGGCAAAAGCAGAAAGGCATGAATTAAAGACACAAAAGGCTTACAGTTTTTTTGCAGAGGACTATGATCTAGCTGGTCATATCCCATGTAGGGGAGGGGCTCTCAAGTGTAGCATTACTAGGTAGGCTTCAACAGCAGAGCAGCCTTCGCAGATCTCTATTTCAGTATTCACAATTGAGCTTCTGCCTATGTTTGCTTCCTGGGTGGACTTTCTATAAGAAAATAACATTGAGCTTTGATTTTTAGAGTTAACACACTTTCTGTTGTAACTTCACTAAAGAAACTATGAATGCTATTCTAGAGTGATAAAATAGACAAAAGCAAGCAAATTCTAAAGCCAGTGGCCTTGACTTAGAATCAGTTGACACTGATGAGAGATTTTCCATATTTGATTAGAATTCCAACAGGAAATGGAGGCAAAGCTGAGTTGCCCCAGGAGGCTGCGGCTCCACCTCAAGCAGGATCCTTGGAATCTTCCCAGCAGCGTCCGGGCTCTTGCACAGAGCATCAGAAAATATGTTGAAGGTCAGTAGGAAAGGCAGGGAACATTGTGATAAAGTGGATATAGTGGTAACAGCAATAATCACTTTAAAAGCCTGTAAAACTAGAGTCTTGTAATGCTCCATTGCTTTTTGCAGTGATTCTCATTCTAAAGCAAATAAGAGGAATGTAGAAGGTGAGGGAGGAGGAGATAAAGGAGGAATAGGCTTGAAGGCACTGCAGACTATATCGTAGAGAGAATTCTGAAGGAACAGAACTTTGTGCATTGACAAATGAAACATCATGAGCTTAATAGTTTGGAATTAGAAATAATTATTGAGGAGATTATGAGGAATTAACCAAAAGCTTATTTTTTTTTAATAGGAAGCTTAAAAAGTCTACTGTATATCTGTGTGGGACTCAAATTAACTTCATAGATTGCATCACTAGTTTTGAAAGTTTTGGCCTTGCCTTAGGGTCACTGGCTGCATGACATTATTTAGGTGATGTCTTGAAATTGTCCGTCATGACCTCTAAGTTAGAGATCAGGTCTGGAGATGTGCAGAGAGCAGGGATGCTGCTGGCTGTACCCCATGTGGAGGGTGGGCTCTCACAACACAGGATCATTTATCTTCAAATATTGACAGCACGAAATTAGAGAATTGTGAACATCATTCTGATGCTTATAGTTTTATTTCTTAGCTCTTCATTTGATACTTAGCTGTAATAAGTGGTATTCAGCAAGAGTCTAACAAGAGTCCAACTTTAGGGTAAATTAGAAAAAATGTTTTGCCATCAAAAGACTAGCTCCTCTCTCTCATTTGATAGAGTAGTCTGGGCAGACAGCCTTCCTTTTATGTCTCAATTTCCTCATTTAATGAATATTATACTGGAATATTAAGTCTTCTGCATAGAAATATACTCAAATATAGCACATTTGAACACTGAGTTGAGTAGAGAGACATTTGGATAGATGTGGATGGAAAGTTTCCCCAGATAAATAACAGATGTTTTATACATTGATGAAATGTTTTGCTGTTTGTAACTGGATTTCTTGGCTATATTTTAATTTTATGGCTTTATATTGTGGTTTCCTGGGACACTTATAACATCCCATTTGATGAAAATTCTGAATCAAAATTGCCCCAATTAATGAATATTTAAAAATGAATGGATTTAAAAGACACATTAGGGAACTGAAGTACATGCTTTATGGAGGGAAAGCCATATTTTCTCAAAATAGTTAACTCTTAGTAGCATAAAGCTCCCAGTAGTTATAAATTCATAGCTCTTCTCACCATCTTTTGAGGTTTACAATGATAAAATGGATTTAATAGCATTTGTTTTTCAAACAAGCACAGTATTGATTAGAAGTGCACATACTTCTAAAAATATTGTTTTGTTACTTTTAAAAAAAGATACAGATTTGTAATGTAGAAACAAGCTTACTGAAGAAAAATACTTTTAAATCTTAAATTATTATCTCAAGTTAAATTTTTATACTCTTTATTCCCCAAGGCACAGTTGAAAGTCATAGACTTAGATACCTCAGAGATTGACTTATCATTTGTTTGTTCATTTGATTGATTGATGTTATAAACATTGCTATTACCCTTGGTCATGAAACTCCATTAGCTTGTTTAGTCTGACTGTATGTCCTAAGACTCTTAGTCAAGAGCCTTTTGCAGACTTTAGTTCTGTCTGTTTTTCTAAGTTCATTTGAGATGCACTTAATCTGGGTAAAACTTCAATTGTCTTGTGTTAAATGATTCTTTAAAACATAATAAAAACCAACTAATTTACTATCCATTGCTTCAGCCTACTGCCTACTGGGCTGCTCCAGGGAGAGGGTAAGCTGTGATTATTTTCAAAACAGTCCTTGTAATGTGGATTATCCTCAGGTCACCTCCCCAGTCCCTTACCACTTTGTTCCACTTGCTTCAGTGTAATTTTTATCCTCCCTTTCAAACTGTAAGGAATGATGTAATAAATAGAGCCCCATGGATACTAATAGGTAAAAAATTAACTTATTGATAATTGGCTACAAATGTGTGTTTTACATGTGTCAACAGAGTGATTCCATTTATGTTCCCTGATATCTGACTTACAATTTATACCAAATATAGTATCAGAATATGGTGATTCTGTGGCTTTTATTTATGAAGGATTGCTACATGCCATTCCAATGTTAGATGAGTATTTACTTATCTATACATAGCCTACTGAATGGGGGAGGGGTGTGAAGAAGATAGTAAACAATAGCCAATTCAAATGGTGACTGATTTAAGATGTCACAAAAATGGTCTCCTGCTTAAATCCTTCAGCTAAGCATAGGTTCCTATTATCAGCTACATTAAAGTACATTTACTTAAATTTTGCTCAATTTGTATTACATGAGTTTTCTTAGCAAGATAAAAAAAAAATGTTTCATTACCCAGATAAGGCAATGGCTGGCCAAAGAAAGATTCTATCCAGGTGCAGGCTAATGAACCAATGAGTTCATTGGAGCTGTTTACAGGAGCATGGTCTAGGGATAACTCATAGGAGTATAGTTGACTTGCTGACATCTGCATCACCAGAAAACCCACCCCAGCATGTGTGATAGATAGCTGTGTTCCCTGCATAACTTGCAGGCAGCCACATCACTGAAGCCCCACCTCTCCCCTGAGAGGTTTTCTGCTGACATAGTCAATGGGAGAGCCTTTGTGAGTCTTCTAATTTTCCTGAGCTTTTGGAATCTGCTAAGTTTCTTGTGACTTTAATAGGTACTCTCCCTCCAAGAAGGAGTATTTCCCATGCTCTGTAAGTGATATTTTCTCCTCTTCTTTTCTTTTAAAACGGCATTCTTTTAAAGATCTCCTATTTCTCCCAGAAACCTACTTCATCCCCTCTCTCTCTCTCTCTCTCTCTTTCTTTCTTTCTTTCTTTCTTTCTTTCTTTCTTTCTTTCTTTCTTTCTTTCTTTCTCCCTTCCTTCCTTCCTTTCTTCCTTCCTTCCTTTCTTTCTTTCTCTTTCTTTCTTTCTTCCTTTCTTTCTTTCACCCTTCCTTCCTTCCTTCCTTCCTTTCTTTCTTTCCCTCTTCTTTCTTTCTTTCCTCTTTTCTTCCCTTCTTTTCTGTATTTATCTCAATATATTAAGGCATGTTTTTTTCATTCTCTATGTTGCCTTTACAATGCTAATAATTTTCTATCCTCCTCTCTATGTTTTCTGATTTGTACACCATAAGACCAAGCATTAATAGTTCATTCGTCTACCCTAGAGCCTTGTAGTGATTTTCTCTTTGATGAATCCAAACTCATCAGTCTAATGTTAGAAGCTACTTTTTCCTTGAACTTTATAATTGTAGCTCAGTCCTAGTTTCTTTGGTATAAGAGTCTCTCTATGCTAGATGACAGCATTCTTTGTCACTTACTTTCTGATGTATTTCTTTGCTGACACTATTTCCAATGGTGTTCCATCTCCCTGGTGATCTAAACTTAAGTTTCTATGAAGTATTTTCTTGTTGTAAATTCTATATCAGGTTCAATGAGTTTTAGGTTACAGTAGTAGCACTCTTCCTGTATACACAGCACTTTAGAGACTTCCAAGGATTTTACTTGTATTTCCTGTTCATTTTTTTCTACACAGGCCATTATATAGATGAAGAAGATATCATCTATGAATGAACTGAGACTGAAAGTAATTGTTAAATTTTCTAATGCCACAAAGCTAGGTTATAGTATACTGGTTCTCAGTTCAATATACATTTCTGCCACTGATAGATATCCTTTTGTTCTGTCAGTCTTGTTTGTAAACATCAATGCGCGTTGAAGTGTTGTCTGATTTTTGATCAGTTAATACATCCCCATTCTTCAACACCTATAAACCTACATAGAACAGGATACTTTGTAACCTTTCTTTTTTCTTTTTTCATCCATAGTGTTGGTCATATAGAAGGAACTTAATACTTTATAAATTTTTTTTTATGCAAGTGCCCTATTTACCATTGGTAGCAGATGGCCAAAGTGATAAGTATGACATTAATTTATACTTGTCAAATCTTTGTGATTGGCCTGCGTAAGATGGAATAGCAGAGTATATTAATTTATATATATATATATATGTATGTTTTTGCTAAAATTTTTCATCATAGTAGCAAGCATTAGCAATACAACATATGTTAGGGAAGTGTTGAATGGTGTTCTATTATGTTTGTAATTCATAGATGAAAGATATTTTAACATCATGAACAATTGGTAGCATTTATCTTTGCAGGTGGACAACAGTAGAATGTCAAGTAAATAGAATTTGGATAACTAATATAATAATATTACCATGTTACAGTGTGAAACATATTGTGGAGAGTGGACAATTAACAAATGTGCTTTCTTTCTCTGCAGAAGTGAAGTGCCGCACACTGCTGGCTCTCCTTGAATACTCAGGTAATGTTTCCTTCTAGTTTTACTGTCAAAAATCTATGACTCAAGATCATAAAATTCTTAAAATAGGAAATCAATTCTTTCTGCCACTTTAAGAGATAAAATGAGTCTTTGACACCTGCCTTCTTCAAAGAAGTGGAAAGATGTTTTTAAAAATATTTATGTGTTTTAATAAGAGCACAAAAGCTTTTTCTCACTTTTGATCATAAGTACATAAGAAAATACATATAAACACATATTAAAACAGACTCATTAATAAAAGAAAGAGTAAGCTGGGCATGGAAGAGCGGGCAAGCACTCTCATCCCTCAGGAAGCCAATGAAGGAGCAGCATCATAAATTTAAGTCCATCCTGGGTTACACAGCAATAACTTTCCTCAAGAAAACAAGAGGAAAGAGTGTAGGCTGCAGTAAAGGTCATTGTTGATATGTGAATATGGGATTCATCATGAAATCTCCTAATTGTAGTTATGGCCACAAATTTATATAAACATTTTACAGATTATACGTTAACATACTTCTAACATGCATTTAGAAGAATCTCAGCATAATTAACAATGATGCCAAAGGACAATTAAACACTTGATCAAACTATTAATTGCAGAGGGTAAGCCATTAGTCTCTTCAAAGTAAGCACTATTTACTTTTAAAGACCTAAAGTGGCAGTTGTCACAAGTGTCCATCAAATATGTGTTACGAAAGAATGATGGTCTGAGAATATAGCTCCATTGGTCGAGTGCTTGGCTAACAGACTGAAGCCACTGGCTTGCTTCTATAGAGTGGCATGATGGCGCCTACACACTCTCAGGAAGTAGATGTTTTGGAAGTGTGTAGGAGCTCAGCATTGTCTGCATCATGGCACCTAGGAGGAGGTTCTAATGCAACAGTGGGCACAGAGCCTTTACCCAATTGGGAGTGAATTTTTCTTTTTTTAGTATTTAAGAAGCTCTTAACTTCTTAACTTAAGGTTCTCACCAAGTTCCTAGGGTTGTCCTTGAACTCCTTAGTTGAAGTGATCCCTCAGCCTCAACTGTTTGAATATATGGGAAATCCTGTCACAACCATCTTGGGATTTTCCTTTTGATGGCAGGACTCTCAAAATTGTATCACAAGTACATGACTACAGGTAGAGGGTAATTTGTGACAGTTTTAGAGCCTATCACACTTGGAAGCTGTTGGGGATGAATAACTTGAGTCAAAATAAAGAGCTTTCTGTTACTTGGTTGGCTGCTTTGTGCTTTGTTTCTTGATTATCATAAGAATTTACCCAAATAGTTTACAGTGAGCAATTTTAAGAAATAGCAAAAAGCAGTTTTGAATTTCAAATTCAGTTTCTTCAGTTCCAGTAGTGGTCCTGGACTGCACAGCTTTCTCCAGTATTGAGGTGTCTGCTTTATCAGAGAGTGTTGCTGTCTGTATGTGTGCTTATGTATATGTTTTAATATAGGGTCTCATGTAGCCCAAGATGCCCCAAACTCAGGATGTGGCCCAAGCGCAGGAGTCCTGTGGACTCCTGGCTCAGCCTCGAGGGTTAGGCTTGCAGGCAGGTGCTGCGGCACATAACTGGTAGAAGCTTCTTTTCTTCTTACTTGTATTTTTCTATTCTACCTATGCTTCCTTTTGTTACATTTTCACTCACCATTTCTTCCCTTTATGCATGGTATGGCATTTAAACAATAGCCGAATTTATCATTTTGGCTGTGAACTGTTATTTTTTTTATTAGAAAAAGAATAGATTCTATCTGCCAAATTCTCTACTTAACCATTTTATCCTTTGGAAATGTTCCATATTTATTTAGAAGCCAAAGATAAAAATTTATTTTTCTGGTTTGGGCCTTTAAGTTTTTTAAAAAATAGTTTTTTTAAAGAACTTTATACATAGGCCCTACATCATTCACACAGCCCTCTCTTCCAAATCCTACATGTACTCCCTCCCAAAGTCATGATCTTCTCTTGAACTATTATTGTTGTAAGCATACACATATGTAGATACATGCACACACACACACATACACACACACACACGCATACACACACACACACACACACAGACACATATACACACAGTCACACACACAGACACACATAGACACACACACAGACACACATACACACAGACACACACACAGACTCACACACAGACACATACATAGACACACAGAGACACACACAGACACACACACAGACACACACAGACACATACACATACACACACATACACACACACACACACACACACAGACACATACAGACACACACAGACACACACACACACACACACACAGACACACACACACACACACACACACACACACACACACGACCACTTGGGAATGGACAACCTGTGTGGGAGCTCATCTGTGCAGGGGAGTCTGCTTCTCCCTCTCTAGCTAGCCTTTGACTAGAGGCAGTATCACTACCATTCCTGTTCCCTAGAACAGGGGAGTGATTGTGTTCTTGTCTGTGCTTGTTGTTCTCCCTTGCCCTACCATCTGAGTCAGTACAATACCCATCAATATTTCTGTGTATGTCTCTGTCCCCTTCAGCGTTCTTTGTCAGCAGTAAATTAAAGCATTTGGACTTGTAAACAGCTGAAATTACACAGAGTATTGAATTTGTTAGGTATTTACAGAAGATGAATATAGTAGGTACTTAAGTATTGAAAGGAAATTGAAGCTTTTTTATAGGAACAAAGCCCACTTTTATAAAAAAATATATTCCCAGTACAAGAAAAATTGTAGATCTTCAAAAAATAATTAGAAAGCTGTTACAAACCCCTTTCTTTTGCTAGAAGCTGGGCACAATTGTTAAGATGTTTGCTGAAGTTCTTTTTTATTTTATATGTTATAATACTAGGACGTGAGAAGAGCTTTGGCATAGAGGGACACTGGGGAATTTTGAATGACTACATAATTTAAAGGAAAAGAGCAATTGTCTTTATTAGATACCTAAGAGTTAGGGAGTAGAAATGAATATTCTCTTAGTTATTTTCTCCTTCCATTGCTAGGGATTGGAGCCAAAGCCTTTTTCTTGTTCATGCTGGGAAGCACTCTACTACTGAGTTACCTGTCTAGCCCAGAAACCATTGGCTTTGATAGGGGCTTGTTAGTTGCCTGTAAAGCCCATGGGTGTACCTCATGTGATGGTTTTAAAGCACTTGTGTTCCAATGGAAAATCCAGCCACATAAACAGACTCTCAAAGTGCTATTAATTATCCATCTTAGAGATGTCCTGGGTCTATGATGGCAGACAAAAGTTCACTATGTTTCCTGATAGAGAAAGAGAAAATTTCACAAAGGGAGATACAATATTTCAATAATTCAAAGAAATCCACCTTTTAGTGCATTGACTGTTAAAGTTTGTAGAGGAGTCTTCTCACTAAAGAAACACAGAAACAAACTATGGGCTGGAAGGCCAGTTAGCAAGGCATTTAATGTTTGAGGGTGCTGAGCTTTTCTGCATGTCTCAGTGCAGGTCTGTGGACACAATTTTTTTGTTTTGTTACAGTTTCACAGCTGTAAAAATCTTGCTGCATTGTGGGATGAGAGGAGGGTATGGGGCATTGAGGAGCTATGAATAATAGGTGGGGATTAGCATCAAGCAGCCCTGATGCTACTTTCTGTTTTCTACTTTCTGTGGAAAGATAACTTTTTAAAAACTTGCTTGTAAAACTCTCAATATACAATGTAGATTAAGTATGTTCTGAAGTTCACATAAGCCCGTCATCTGTTCTCTGCTGAAAACAGCAAAGCAGTGCATGATTATCACCCTACAAACAATGAACATTTGATGTCTTGCATAGCTATATATTCTTCAATGGCTAGGAATGTGGCAAAGACTCTGACTGAGGCCCCTTGTCCTCCAATAATTGATACTAAGCTTCATTCCCATAGGGCATACCATGTTAAAATAAATCAATGAACAAGTAGATTGTATATTTGACAGAGTTATCAACACTATTTGTGTTAGAATAACTAATGACTGTTAATTGTGATCTCTTCTGATTTGATAATGGTTGAATGAAAGTTGTCTTATATGTATATAGACTATAGTAGAATGAGTCCATTAAGTGTCTAAGTATTGGAAAGATGTAATAATAAAATTTGAGAATTTCTTTTTAGAAGTATTTTGGACATCATTATTTTTACTAGTAGTGCAGTTATTAACCCTGTGATCTCTGCTACAGATGATGAGAGAGCCAGAGCCTATCTTCCCTTGACGATGACTTCCCATTCTTTTATCAGCAATTTCTGCCAAATTTTAATATATTCAGTTATTTTCAGGTTATATGTGGGATTATTCCTTCAACAGCTACTGAGTATTTTTTAAAGTTTATCTAAGTTTGTAGCTTTCCTTTAGGACACTAAGGCCTTTGGAATATGGGTCTTAAGTCAAACTGTATCCACAGATTCCAAGAACCCCTGGAATGAACGCATGCATTGTCCTGCAGTAACCTGCACCCTGCGTTTCATTGTTTCTCTCCACTCAGTCAGTAGACAGCTGTTGGACCCCTACTCTGTTAGATTGGTACAACTCAAACCTGTGTTGTTCTTTCTGCTTGAGAGAAGGATAAAGTTTATTCCAGTTTTCATGTTGGCTAGCTACCTGCAAAACATCTTTCCCATCTAACAGCACAGGGTACGAAGGGAGAAATCTATCATGCACATGTTGGTTAAATTAATAAGCTGAACCTTATAAAATTAGCATATTTAACTCTCCTGATCTACCAAAGAAGATTCATACAGTTCAACCTAATTAAGGAATATTTTAAATATAATATTGTATATTTTAATATTAAATCTATTTTTATGAAAAATATTAATAGTGAATATTCCTCACATTAAAAGTAATAGAAAACAACTGTATTGTGTGGAAACACAAGTGTGATGGTTATTAAAAACAGATGCTCAATGTTCTTGGTAAATGACTTAAAAATTGTGTCTCTGTCAATAAAATGAGAATTCAATACTGAAGACATCATTTTTCTTTATGTTTTACACCAATATTGGTAGTAACTGTTCACTTTACAGGTTCTTTAAGGCCTCAAAATATCCAGCCCATTTGGGGAGGGGATTAATTTGCCCTATGTACCTCTCCTACTTACCGTTTTCATCCCAGGTAGAAAGTAGGGTCTGAAGATCATGTAAGCTGCAGTTTGCACTGATGCCACATGTGACAGATTTTCCATCGTCTTCATCTAGGAACAAGGCCTGGAGAGGCAGATCACATGCAAAATATACCTTCAAAGTTGGTTTGCCAAAGTCATCCGACTGTTGGATAGTACTTCTACTAGGCATGTTAAAATCAGTGCATGCTGAAACTAAATTCATTCATATGTCAGAGAAAATACAGTAATCTCCAGTTTTATTAATGTAAATGTATTTACTACTCAGGAAATGATTAGTTAGTTCGTAAGGTGTATATTTGGTTACTAATTCAAGTAGTTGGTCAGCAAGTATTCTTTTTCCACATACATTATCATTGGGGTAGGTTTCAAAGATGGTTATATAAAAAATACTAATACTGTTTCTCAGCATAAACTATACATTTAGACTTTGAGTCATTTTAACAAATAAAAATTGCGTTGTATAAGGCAAATATATGAAGGTTTACATTTTCCTCGTTTTTATAAAATAAATTAATGATTACAAAATAGAGTCACAGGCAAATAAAGGAAATTTTTATTTTAATTTGTATTCTTTGGAATTTTCATATATATATACCCAATATATATGTATATGACATGTGTTAATCATATATATCCTTCATTCCCCTATTCCAGCTATTCCCAGACCTCTGATTTTATCTCTTGCCCAATTTCATGTCCTTCTTATTTATTTTAGTTTATTTTTCTATTAGTATCTTTTAGTCTACTGACTCTAATTATTCTATCTGTGTGGATTTGGGCACATTTCTCCTTCCCTTTTATTCTTTTAAGTTTATTGATTCACCTGTTCACTCAAACTTTATTTTTGAGCAGTTATGTACTTGGCTCTGCTAAACACTGGGGATATAAGGAGTTACCTACTCTTATGGTTATATGTACACATGCACACATATACATATGGCATATGACAATTGGTAAGCTCTTTCCTGGGGAGGGCTATTCCTCCCATTGTCAGCTTTCCTTGGTTGTTTGTAGTGCTTTGTGTAGGATTCAGGCCGTCTGAGCTTTCCTCATCCATTTTGGCATGCCTGTTATTGTTGGATTTTCTCAGCTCATGTTTAGACAGTCATGTTAGTGAGAGTTTATGGATGTAGTTTCTGACATTACTAGAAGACACAATCTCACAACAAATTCCCTTGTCCTCTGGCTCTTAAACTCTAGCCTCTCTTCCACAATGTTCTTTGAGCATTCTGTGCAGGAGTGTTTTCTACATGTATCTACTGGGACTGGGCTCCACAACTCTGCATTTTGATTGGCTGTAAATTTCTGTAGTGTTCTCTTTCTGTTTCAAAGAGATTTTTGTGATGAGTGGTGATCAATACACCTATCTTGGGTGTAAAGATATTTAGAATTAATTAGGGATTACTCTGGCTTAAAAAAGTGACTGTTTTACATTCTTCTCTAAGACCCATGAATTCACTATCTCTAAGTTGTTGGCTGGGTTTCTAGTAACATCATGGTTTCTTTCATGCTGAATGAATTCTAAGTTCAACCAGGGAGCAATTGGTTAATGCCAGGGTATGTGTGCCACTAGTGTTCCATTACGGTTATCATACCATGTAGGTGATGGTCTCCGCAACATTTTTTGTTTTTTTATTGCTTTTTGAGACAGGGTCTCACTATGTATCCCTGGCTTTCCTGGAACTCACCATATGGACCAGGTTGGTTATGATCTCACAGAGATTGTGCTGAGATTAAAAGCATGTGTCATCATACCTGGTTACTGCAGTAAAACTTGCTTTGTATTCTTTTCCATCACAGATAGTGAGACCCATCTCCGGAGAGACATGGTTTTCTGCCAAAGTCTTGTGGCCACTGTCTGTGCCTTCTCTGAGCAGCTCATGGCTGCCTTAAACCAGATGTTTGACAACAGCAAGGAAAATGAAATGGAGACTTGGGAAGCCAGCAGGAGGTGGCTGGACCAGATTGCAAATGTGGGTGTGCTTTTTCACTTCCAATCACTTCTGTCACCAAATTTGGTAAGTGATCTTATGACTGCCATTGCAGTCATGTTGTTACCAAATATGAAGCAGTTGGTCATCTTTGATACTTTTTTTAAAAATTAATTTATTTTTTACACTCTATATTCTGTTGTCCACTCCCACACCCATTCACCCTTTGACTGCTCCACATCTCACACCTCCTCCCCATTCCCTTGCCTCCAAGTGGATGCCCCCACCCACATCACACCTGACCTTTAAACTCCCTGGGGTCTCCAGTCTCTTGAGGGTTAGGTGCATCATGTCTGAATGAACACAGACCTGGAAATCCTCTACTGTCCCTTCGCCATTTAGGCTTTAATAAGAATATCGAATGTATTTCTTCTTTTCCGATTTTATCTCTTGTCTCTGGCTGCTGAAAGCTGGGAAGAATTTCATTGTTAATAGTTCTTGGATCCTCAATTATTGACTCGAATAAGTCATAAGAGGAAAATGCATTTTTATAAATCCACTAAGTCCAGAAATAACAACTTCCCTGACACTAGCACTCCCGGTGACACTGATAATCTGGGGCATGCTTCATGGAGCAGCTACTGTCTGGCAATCTGCTTAAACTTTGCCAGTTCTATACAATTTCAGTTGTTCCTTTGAAGGATAGTTCTCCATTAACAGTAAGAACACTAGCATGTATAGTAGAAAATGCCATGCTTAAGCATGGATAAAGATGAAAAAAATTCTCAAAATATAGGGAACTTTGGAATTTTTCATGGAGACTTTGTGTAGTTTTTGTGATGTCCTAGTACACAAATGTCCACTTTTATTTGTATAAACATTTTGAGGGCTCATAAACAGAATTCTGATTTTGAGTATGAGTTTTATCTGTTAAAGTACATACAGAAAATGCAGCTATCGAGTCAAATGGTTTTAAAACAAATATAATTGTACCGATATATCGAAATATCACTTTTCTTACTGTTGAATAGAGAAGTGATTCTTGTACTTCACATTCATAGAAGATTCTAGAGTGATAGGATAAGGGCATCCTTTTCAGAGTGGGTAAGAGATACAAAAGTAGATTCTTTAGAAAGGATTCTGTGTACTCCACATGGGTAAATTGCTTACTTGGTTGATTTGAAGTAGGATACTTTAAACAACTATTTAAAAACCCATAACACCTCACTCAGGATGATATTCTCCACATCCACCCATTTCCCTAAGAATTTCATAAATTCATTGTTTTCAATAGCTGAAGAGAATATCATCCTGAGTGAGATAAGCCAATCACAAAAGAACGCACATGGTATGCACTCTCTGATAAGTGGATATTAGCCCAGAAGATCGGAACACACAAAGTACAATCCACAAAACACAAGAAACTCGAGAAGAAGGAAGACCAAAATGTGAACACTTCATTCCTTCTTAAAAGGGGGAACAAAATACCCATGGAAGGAGTTGCAGAGACTAAGTATGGAGCAGAGTCTGAAGGAAGGACAATCCAGCCTGATATAGCTGTCTCCTGAGAGGCTCTGACAGTACCCGACTAACAGCCATGCATTGGACTGAGTACAGGGTCCCCAGTGAAGGAGCTAGAGAAAGGACCCAAGGAGCTGAAGGGCTTGCAGCCCCTTAGGATGAACAACAATATGAACTAATTAGTACCCTCAGAGCTCCCAGGGACTAAACCACCAACCAAGGAGTACAAATGGTGGGACCAATGGCTCCAGCAGTATATGTATAGCAGAGGATGACCAAGTCAGTCATCAATGAGAGGAGAGGCCCTTGGCCCTGTGACGGTTCTATGCCCCATTGTAGGGGAATGTCAGGGCCAGTAAGCAGGAGAGGGTGGGATGTCAAGCAGGGGAAGAGGGTAGGGAACAGGGGCTTGTTGTTGTTGTTGTTGTTGTTGTTGTTTTGGAGGGGAAACTGGGAAAGGATATTTTGTATGACATGTAAATAAAGAAAATATCTAATAAAAAAATAAAGAACAATTGTAGAGTTTAAAAAAAAACCCATAACACACCCTATGTAAATTATGTATGACAGTCAGCTTCCTTCCTCACAGTACAGTATTGTTGGCTGAGTGAATGAATGTATGTGTGAGTGAGATTTAACTCCTATCCTATACCCTTTAAAGTTTCTAATATCTAATCAGTTGCTGCTGCTTTGATTTTAGGCTTAATTTTAATTGAAGTTTCCAAGATTAGAAGAAAAGAGGTAGAAATCACAGAAACAATAAATTGCATAGATTAGAATGTATAAAGAACTTTCAAAACTCAATAGTAATTATAAAAATTACCTAATTTAAAAATGGGAATTCAAATAGATACTGCTCTAGAAGGTGTTATAATGGTCATTAAGTACCATTAGATAAATGCAACTCAGAGTACCAAGTAAGAGCCTTCTACAGTAACAAGTGTTGGTGAGGATCTGTATAAGTTATAATCCTCATAGGATTCTAAAATAACACAACATCTTCGGAAAACAGCAGAGCAGTATTTCAAGACATTAACATAGTTCCCATGTTCCTGGAATTCTAGACCTTAGGTAATACCCAAGGGAAACTTCTGTTCACTTAAGTACCTGTGACGGGGATGGAGAGATGGCTCAGTGGTTAAGAGCACTGACTGCGCTTCCGAAGCATCCTGTTCAATTCCTAGCACCCATATGGCAGATCACAACTGTCTGTAACTCCATGGGTCCAATACCCTCACACAAACATATGTGCAGACAGAAAGTGCACATGAAACAAAAATAAATTATTTTAAAAAAGAACTTGTGACAAACAGTCCTATTAATCTTATTCAATTTTAGCAACTCAGATGTTTATTAGTGGATGACTAAATAAGTAAAATATTGTGTTTCATATTATAAAATCTTGTTCAGGCATAGACCAATTTGTAGTACAGGTGAATGCTAAATAAACTACAGATGAGTCTTGGAAGCAGGGTCCTAAGGAAACTAGCCTGGTAACAAATGCATAGACTGTTTGCTTACACTGTGCGGAAGCATACTGAGTGGATACATTTCCGAGATCAAAGTCGACATCTGATTGCCTGCAGCTAAGAACTGAGGTGATGCCCCAGGGAGTCCTACTGGTGCTCAGTTTTCTTTGTTGTGATGAAAATATTCTTAAGTTAGGTGGTGATAGAAGTGTCTCGGCTCCACATACACTGAAGACCCTGATCTGTGCTCTCTGATTGGGAGACACTATACTCTGTGAGTTATCACAATGAAATTTTGCTCTCCTTAAAAGCTTACATTTATTTCAACCAGACATTGTTCACTCAGAGTTTACTTGGAAAAAGTTCAAGCAGACCTTTGTAGTAGGAACATAAAACCCTGAAAATGTACATGCCAATAGCATTGAGCAGACTGAACAGTTTATATTTAGGAATATATTCATGTACATGTATATGCACATACGCGGAAAATAATAATCAGTGACAAAAAAGAGGTTAGTAATTTGGAGGAGAGTGGGGAGGAGTACATTGAAAAGTTTAGAATGAGGAAAGGTAAGGGAGAAATGCTGTAATTAAATTATAACCTAAATAAACATACATATATACAAACATACCATACATACTTACATACATACATACAAACATGAAAACTCAATCTTAGCCGTGACTATGGCTCTCTGACACTGGGTTCCCTGGAGCTCTAGGCACATCCAGTTCTTACTCAGTTCAGTCACATGCACTGAAACAGGGTGACTCACACTGCAGTGTTCAGAGATGCCCGAAACATTTCTCCTCATTCTGTTCCTTGACATTAGAAAAACTGATGGGGTTTTTCAGCCCTGCCATAAACTCCCAGGTACAGGACTCCTTTCTAGTGCTTCAAAAGGAGTTTTGGAGTCTTGGGAGATGTTCAGTTGATAAGAGCTCGTGTTGCCTGTGCATGAAACCTGAGTTTGAATCCTCAGCATCCACTTTACACACACACACACACACACACACACACACACACACACACACACACACACACCACACACAATGGTCATGCTGCCTTGCATGCCTGTAACTACTTCTGTAGTGGAGGGATAGATGGATGGTCCCTAGAACTTGCTAATTGGCCTAGCACCAGTTTCAATAAGAGACTGTCTAAAAGATGAACAAGCGTAGGGCAGGACACCTGGCAACCCCTTTAACCTCCATAGCTGTACACACTCACGCGCTTGTCTACATATCTGAGAGACACTGTCCTTCGTGTGCTCACTTCTGTCCTATTGCATTAGCAGTTAATGCATTCTCTACAGAGCACTTAGGTTAACTATGATCATACAATTAATCTTACACATAGGACTTATCTCTTAATATAGCAGTTGTTTTCTTAATAACATGAATTACCTTCAAACAAGTTCAGCAAGCTTCTTAAGCTCAAACAATTTGCTCAAAGCTATTGTATGCTGAAGTGGGATGAGTGTAGTAAAAGAGGATCTAAAGAATTCTTATTGTATTCATGAAAATCTCATTATAGAAACGAGACAAGTGCTTGAAATGAATTGGATTCTTTCTTCATATTCTAGACTAAGGACCTCACAAAGATTGTGAACATTATACTTGTATATACGTCCCTTGGAAGACAAATATATTTATATATGGAAATTGTGTTTATCATAGTTTTAATAAGTAGTAATTAAACAACAAATAAATTATTATAAAATGGGATGTCTGTGATTTAATATAGCTTTTAACTTAAAATTAAGAGTTTTCTTTTTCTTGTTAGGTGTCACTTTGTGAGATTTTAGAAAAATCAAAGATAATTTGTAAATGAGCTTAGTATAATTAGATTCTATCTACAACCTAGACTGAAAAGTGTGTATATGTTCATTTAAATATTAATGAAATGCAAAGACCAAAAACTATAAAACCATGCAAGTAACCTCCCAGTATGTAGGACTTCATTTCATTTTGAACAGAGAGTTCTCATGGATATGTTGACACTCGTGTTTTCTGTGAAACAAAATGGAAGTGAAGGGAATTTGGTTGTGATTTACATTGTGCCGTGCACTCTGACAGCACATCATCCTGATCTTACAGATCCCCTTTCTTTATTGTAGAAAGATGAACAAGCCATGCTTGAGGATACACTGGTTGCCCTGTTTGATTTGGAAAAAGTTTCCTTCTTCTTTAAGCCGTCAGAAGAGGAGCCACTGGTTGCAAGTGAGTGATTTTGTATGCCTGGAATGGTTTTGGTTACAGATGTTAACATCTTTTCACTTGCATTCTGTTTATGTAATAAGTAGAATGATTGAAAAGTCCCTTTGACTTAGTAATTTTCCAACATTAATGCTGACAGAAGCTGTCATTTAGAAGTATTTGTAGTATGGTGAATCCATGCTTTAATATTCATGTCTTTACACTTTTGTAAATGGCCATCACTCTTCTACTATTTCAACCTTGTCATAAATGTTTAAGAAGAAGGTGTCTACCAGTCCAGAAATATTCAATTTGCTTATAAAAACATTTTTATGTGCTTCCTGTATGTAGTATGTGGTTCCTATGAATTGTAATAGAAGATATTCTATTACATTCTATATCTCTTCAGAGATAGACGGAGTCCTTATTCACCTTCTCAATTGCTAATACAGTAGATGGAGGCTCAATAAGTACCCATTTCAAATCCATGATTTGAGGAAATAATGATAATCAGTTTTTTACTTGTTTCATCAAAAACTTCCTTTGAATGCTTACTTCTTGCCAGTACTATTCTGGGTACCAGGTTCAAAGGAGTACTGAACAGATGGTGTCTTCCATGGATTATAAATTGAAGTGAGGGGAAAAAACTGAACAAGTCAGAAAAAAAATTAATTTTATGTTAAGATAAAAGCACCAATAAAATGGATCAGAATATAAAGATGAAGGAACAGAGTAAAACTTGCTCCTAATAGGATGGGGCACATCTACTGTAAGAGATCAGGGCTCTGAAGGAGCTGATGAAGAGTCATACAGATATTGTGAGAAGACTATCAGACTTTAGCTAACAGGTAAGGGAATGTTGAACATGCTTTCAACAAGCCAGCCTTCTTTGCCATGGTAGAGCAAGTGAAGAGAATAGAGTATGAGATCTAATAAAATATAGGACCATGTAGGGCTTTGTGCCATTGAGTTATCTCCATGCTTCTGGTTGCCAGGTATATAATAGCTCCTTGTTTACATATCTAAAAGGTTGCATCTTGCTGTAGTGTTACGGAGATCATCCTGAGGACAAGACAGATGCCCTCAGACCATTTAGGAAGCTTTTGAATAATCCAGCTGAGAAATCAGTGGACCAGGCTTGAGGGGACCTGTGGGGACGCTAAAATTAAAAATATCTACTCAATGAAGATAGAGGGGATAGAATTATTTCTAATTTCCATTTTTATTTATGAACAAGAAAGAGTAAGAATGTGACAGTATAAGTTAGTTATACCCAAGAGAGAACTGTTATCTGACAAGAGGTGGTAAATTTTGATTAAAACAATTTAAAATAAGTTATGAGTTTTCTGCTGATGTATATACAAGAATATATGCTCTTACTTGAAGGCAATAGGCAGTTTTGTTGAAGGGTGTGAAAATGATTCTGAGATGTCACCTAACATTCATTCTTTAAAGTGCTGCTTAAGGAGCTAGAAGCCTCCTTGAACATTCACTGTCCTCTGCGGTTTCAAAGTGACATTTTTGACAAATGAGTAAGCAGCTCTTGGAGTGATTTTCTTATCCACAGTAACAGACATTGATGTGTTGGACAAATGCTAAACATTAAAGGTAATTAATTGTAAGTAAAGTTAATGTTTAGATCCATCTGTGCCCATGCCAAAGCACTCATGGGGTGTTGGTTAGTGATGTGTTCAGTCCATCTCTTTGGAGCATAACTGAGACTTCTGAAGAAAACTCTCTAGTAAAATTCCAGTTTCAGTGTTACATGACTGTGCCATTAAATATAAAAATAAAACAGGGAAGCAAACCATTGGGGGTTTGGAAAAGGAGTTGAGACATCGTCATTCAGGAATGAAGTTTATTAGAATAAAGAGGTTAGAAGCCGCAAAGAGTCTTGAGTGGGAGAACATTAATTAGGAGGGTGCAATATCATTAAAGCATCATAACCTGGGCCTTTCATAAAGGGAAGGAGACACTTCCCCTAAAAATTGAGAGGAGCTGCATTTAGAGATGGTTTCATCAGGTGTGCTTTTAGTCCCAGGGCTCTAGAGGGATTTTATGGCAGGTAGTTTTATTTTTTCAGCTGTGTAGATTCATCTTCCTGTTGTCCTGGCATCATCTTTCATAGAGCTCAAAATTTGAATTTTAATGAAATCTAGATGATCAGATTTTAAGTTTAGCAACTTAACTTTTTTTTTCTAAGATGGTATCATCCATAATCACCTGGCTTCCACCTATGCTATTTTCTAGGTTTCCACAGCTTCTTTCTTATATGTACACGCCCAGGTATTCCAAAAACAGTGGATGAAAAGCCTATTGTGTTGCCTTTGGTTTTTCTGCCAAGAATAAACTAGCAAGTCACATGCGAGTAGTTCACATGTTTCTAGACAGGAGTTCCATTTGGCTGCTTGTCTAGTTTTTGCCCATCAGCACACTGTCTTAGTTTCTATAACTGTAGGGCTGCGTGGACATAGACGGTCCCTGTCCTTCATTCGTCCTCCTCCTCATTCCTCCCCTCCTCCTCCTCCGTAACACCATGTTAGCTTTTCCCAGTCCTTTTTCTCATCATGTGAACTTTGGAATCATTTTGTTGATATCCATGAATGGTAATTTTAAGAGATTGGATGAATGATATATATCAGATTAAAAAAAATCTTGACAATATTGAATCCTCTTAATCATGAACAAAGGCTAGTTTCCCATTTGTTTCCTAATTTGTGTTTGTATGTTGTGTTGTGTGTCAGAAATTTTTCTTACATTAATCTTGTATATGGTTTAGTATATTTATATGTATTTCATTTTAGAGCACACTGATACAAATAGTAACATGTTTTTAATTTTATATTTTGTTGCTGACATATGGGGATATGGTTGTGGGGTTTTTTTTTGTATATTAGTTTTCTGTCTCTTCCTTGATATATATATATATATGTGTGTATATATATATATATATACATTACATATACATATATGTTTCTTGAAACAAGTATATATATATTTGCTAAATATATACATATTTTACTTTATATATATTTATTTCAAGAAAACTTTGTTCATCTTCTCAGATTTTCTTCCGTCATTGAGCATTGTATTTGTAACCTGAAGTTTGCTTTTTCCTTATGTGTCTGTTTCTCATGTCCTTTTCTTCTATGGTTGGCTCAGTGAAAAAAAATATTACAGCATTGAAAAGCAGAGGTTGTGAGAGACAGCATCTTTCTTGACCCTGATTTTAGTGAGAAATCATAGCTTCTCACAATCAAATATGATATTAGTTATAGCTTTACGTATGTTTTTC
Source organism: Mastomys coucha (assembly GCF_008632895.1). Classification (NCBI taxonomy): domain Eukaryota; kingdom Metazoa; phylum Chordata; class Mammalia; order Rodentia; family Muridae; genus Mastomys; species Mastomys coucha. The sequence goes on from NW_022196896.1 coordinate 40,349,429, forward strand.
TTGTTGGGGAATATTGACTAAGAATAATTTTTCATGATTATATGTTATGTTTTATCAAATGTTTGTCTTGTATGTTACCAGGATTAGGTAGGGTTTTTTGGTCTATTAATACAAAGGATTATATTGATTTATTTGGCATACCTTGTGTAAACTGCACCTAATAATGGTATATAACTATTTGCTAGATTCTATTTGTATATTTTGGGATATTTTTTATATCCAGAAAATTTTATGTTCATAGAAATTATGAACAGGGAAACTTCATTCCTTCATGTAGTATTGAATTTTTACTTCACAGTAAATAAGACGTTGCTAATTTGTAGTAAGTTTTACCTCCTTAATTTCATTCTGCCTTTACTTTACAACAGTCTGTGACACACATCTGGCTGCAGCATCGTTGTCATTCTTTCAAAAGCATCATCCACTTAACACAGCTTTATTACACTGATGGCAAAGAATAAATTCATAAAGTTTAATAAATAATGTCATATGTACAGATATAGAAAAGTAAAATATGTATATATTTAGCAGGCAAAAATCTATATTTTCTTTTATGTCCTCTGTCTGCCCCTCTTGATCCTGTCTCTTAATCTATTTCTCTTTTTATCTCCATCTATTTCTATATCTACCTTTCTCCCTCTGTCTTAGTCAGGGTTTCTATTCCTGCACAGACATCATGACCATGAAGCAAGTTGGGGAGGAAAGGGTTTATTCAGCTTACACTTCCACATTGCTGTTGATCACGAGAGGAAGTCAGGACTGGAACTCAAGCAGGTCAGGAAGCAGGAGCTGATGCAGAGGCCATGGAGGGATCTTTCTTACTGGCTTGCTTCTCCTGGCTTGCTCAGCCTGCTCTCTTATAGAACTCAAGACCTCCAGCCCAGGGATGGCACCACCCACAAGGGGCAATTGAGAAAATGCCCCACAGCTGGATCTCATGGAGGCACTTCCCCAACTGAAGCTCCCTTCTCTGTGATAACTCCAGCCTGTGTCAAGTTGACACACAAAACCAGCCAGTACACCCTCTCTCCACATCTCTCTGTCTCTGAAGCCTATGTTAGGCTGGCACCCCACAACCTTGCAGTACAGATGTGAACTGCAGTGCTTGGTGGGTATTGCTATGCTGGTTTGGGTTTATAATCTTAACAACTAGGAATAAAAAATTTTCCCAATAATGAAAAAGACATTCTTCTAAATCTTCAATTGAGAAACATATTTCTATTTGTTAAATCAAATCACTAATGTCTTTCTATGAAACAGTTACAGAAATTAGTCATTAGGATGTGACATAAAGGAGACTGGTGACCATCACTGCCATAGCCCCATTACCAAGATACACAATTAAGCAGATAAATATGAAGCTTGTGATCTGTGTAGTCAATGGCATTTGAATTTGAACTCTAATCAGTTTCCTTTCAGGAAGCAATTTTGAAGTACTAATGTTGAATCGAGATATATTAAGTACCTGCTATGTTTTGCTCTTAAGTTTTTACTAATTAGTATCAGTGTTCTAGTTTGAGTATATTCACAATTATTTTATATTCCTTTTTAATAGGGGGTAGAAATATTGTGGATTCATGTATAAGAAAAAGGATTTATAGTCACACTGTAAAATACTCCCATAGCTTTTTAGCCATTCATGTTGCTTGATTTCTTTAAGCCATTGAGTTTAAGGTATTTAAAAATAGTTATAAGAATTTGAAAAGATAATTTTTAATGACTATAAGCTATCTTCAACAGAATATGTTCATTTTAATCTTATACTCAAGAGAACAGAGCATATAAACCAATGTTCATTTTTTAATGGTTGCTATGTGGTGTGTTTCTCACATACTACTTAAGGAGTATACCCCACAGGCTCATTTTGACTAACTATGAATGAACCAGCTGCCCTGAGAGATCCTCATTTAGTTAAGGGAGTCATCTGGTATACCAAAATGCAGCCATGTTTTCATTATAGAACTAGGTATTAAACTCAGTAATCAGCCTATTTCTTTAGCTAGTGAGACTCAGATTCAGTACTTTTTTACCATTAGCGCTTTGTCTGCCATGTGGGCCTAAATGTTCAGCGTAAGTGTTCCAACTCTGAGGAGAAAGGTTTCCCCAGTGTAAGCAGTACTCTCAGGGGAAGGCCATCCTGACAGTCAGAAGCAAGGAATACCACAATGTCACACTTCACAAGAATCCTCACACAAGAGAGTTATTGGAAAAATGCAAAGATGGTGGCTTCCTTTGCTCTGACTGAGCAAAGGATGGGCTTTATAAAGGGTCTGGGGTTGGTGTGGAGATTTTCAGGGTGCTTGGGAATTGATGGGATTTTGTGGCCTGATATTGGGGCAAATTCAGGAATTGGTAGGATTTTTGTGGCCTAATCATGGGCTTTTTTTTTTTTCCCTGTAAAGCGGAGCTTGGCTACCTGCTTCTTCTTGGACTGAAAAAGGACGTTATGGCCATTTGAGTAGTCTGAGGAGTGGGCCTGGACATCAGACGGTTTGGGGCCTGGGCCTGGCCATTCCTATACCTAAAAGAGCTTATATAGAGGAGCACGCCTAGTACATTACTTTGTAGCAAATTTCAAGATTCCTTTTAGTAGAAAGTTTAACACATTACTGATACAAACCAAATGTGCTGTGTAGCATATCCTGACTTCAGGAAGTGACTTGGCATTTTCTGTTACTTCAGATGTCCCTCTTACCTACCAAGTGGAAGGAAGCCGGCAGGCTCTGAAAGTTTACTTCTACATGGATAATTACCATTTTGAGCAGCTGCCCCAACGGCTGAGGAATGGAGGAGGGTTTAAAATTCATCCTGTCCTCTTTTCACAAGGTGAGCTTTACCTTTTCAGGCTTTGGGTATGGAAAGCGTTTTATTTTTATTAATGTTTTAAGTACATTTAATGTTAGTGGTGAAGTCTCTTTTTTTTCATTAATTTGAAAAATTCTTCAGTGTTCAATTAATATAATTGTTTCCAGGGATGTTTGATTTGTGGAATTGTCAGAGAGTAGATGGCGAGGGGGATAAAATCTGGACTGTGAAAAAAAGATGAAATAAAAAAATATGTCATAGTTATGACTGGAAATATGTAGTAATCAAATCAATAGAACAGATAGCCCTGTTGTAGTTGTGCTTGGCCCAGTAGCACTGTTAAGGGGTGTGGCCTTGTTAGAGTGGGTATGGCTTTGTTGGAGGATGTATGTTACTGTAGGGGTGGGCTTTGAGACCCTCCACCTAGCTGCCTGGAAGACAGTCCTCCTGCTTACATTTAGAACAAGGTGTAGAGCTCTCAGCTCCTCCAGAGCCATGTCTGCCTGACGCTGCCATGCTTCCCACCATGATGGTAATGGATGACCCTCAGAACCTGGTAATGGATGACCCTCAGAACCTATGAGCCAACCACAATTACATATTGTCCTTTACAAGAAAAAAATGTTTGATTCGAATATATTCATCAAATGGAACTGGAGCATTTCATAGGAAAGAGAAGTACATCGAGTACTTCAAACAAATAAAGGTGAATAAAACTGAATGAACTGATTAAATAAAGTGTGGCAGAATGATCAAAGGGCTAGACTACTATATAGCACAGAAAATGTTCAACAGTAGTATATTTCTGCTGGATGTGAAGGTGTAGGTCTGTAATGTAGTCCCAGCACTCAGGAGGCTGAGGCAGAAAAGATACTAATTTGAGATCAATTTGAACCATACAGTGAGACTCTGTCTGAAAATAAATTAACTATACATGCATTTTTACTCTGGCTTCTGATATGTATATGTTCACAAATGTACATGAATACTAAGTGTTTCCTGTATCACTGCCTAGAGGAATTGCTACCTGTCATTTTTGCTTATATCATTTTTTGTGAGGAAATATATATTCCTAATCAGTTTTCTGTAAGTAATCAGTTAATGATGTCTGCAGTAGAAGAAATTCAGAATAATGTAAGAATGAAGAATCTTGCCATCAGTTCCAAAAGAAGCTACTGACTACCCCGAAGAGACCTGACACTCATTGTTGTTATATAGTCTTTGTCCGTGAGACCTGACACTCATTGTTATGTCGTCTTTGTCTGTGAGACCTGACACTCATTGTTATATAGTCTTTGTCCGTGAGACCTGACACTCATTGTTATATAGTCTTTGTCCGTGAGACCTGACACTCATTGTTATGTAGTCTTTGTCCGTGAGACCTGACACTCATTGTTATGTAGTCTTTGTCCGTGAGACCTGACACTCATTGTTATGTAGTCTTTGTCCGTGTAGGAGTATATCCCTACCTCCTAAAAAGAGCATGCTATGTCCTACATTAATTTCTAAATGGTACCCTACAGAATTCCGGTTTTTCCTTTTTGGGTTTTCAAGAATTATGCTTATTTATCATGGACTTTAATAGTCTGAAAAAAATGAGCAGAATAAAGAAAGAGATCAACTAGTGTAACTAAGGAATAATCAGGCAATGATAGCCAGATTTGCCACGAGTGGAAACTTTGCTTTGTGCCGTGTTATTTATTAAACTGAAAGTCTGGTGTTTAGAAGATAAGCTATTCTCTGTCAGTTTTCCAAAGTGGCTCCACCCAAGGGGCTTTTCTGTGATTTTGAAGGCATAACTAGGATGCATTTTCATTTTTCTTTGGCAGTATGTGATAGTTACGATCAATGTTGGTAATCGTGTGTAAGAAAGAAGAGAAAAAGAAACAATGACCAGGAGTAAATGAGATTAACCTGAAATATGTCAGACATCTTCATAGAGCTGGATGAGGCAAAGAATACTAGGCCAGAGAGTTCATCTGTAAATTTTACGTTGGGCTTGCAGCTCTTAAGGAATCTTTGTGTCCTGTCTTCTTTGTTTTATATTATGAGAGAGACAGAGACAGACACATACACATACAGAAATAGACATACGAAGAAACAGAGAGGCAGAGATAGACACACAGGCAGACAGACAGACACACACACACACACACACACACACACACACACAC
>NW_022196896.1:40354578-40410415 GCF_008632895.1 Mastomys coucha
AGAGAGAGAGAGAGAGAGAGAGAGAGAGAGAGAGAGAGAGAATGAGAGAGAGCACTACCATATTCTTATGGACAACCTGTGATCCTGTAATGCCCACTTTCTCCTGCCATTAATGGTGCTAGGGATCATATTTACACTGCTAGGGTCAGGAGCTAGGAATCATACTTACACTGCTAGGGTCAGGTGCTAGGGATCATACTTACACTGCTAGGGTCAGGTGCTAGGAATCATACTTACACTGCTAGGGTCAGGTGCTAGGGATCATACTGTTAGGGTCAGATCATTGAGGAGCAAGTGCCTTTCCCCAGTGAGCCATCTTACCAACCTTATTTCTGTCTTTTTAAAAATTGTCATCTTTGTAACCATTACTGATATGACAGATGGTACTAAATAGTTCTTTTAAAAATGATTTCATTCATGATACATCTACCTCCAATAACTGACTAAACACACTCCATTGCAAATGCATATAGGGAAAATAATATTTTGTAAGTAACTTTTGTTTTGTAATGTTTACAAGCCAATTGAAAAATAAGTCCATCACTTTAAAATTATTTAAAGTCATTTGTCATTCCATACCTCATATGGATAACCTAAGAGAAGCCCTTATTCCAGCACTATGAAGGCAGAGGCAAGAGGATCTCTGAGTTCTAGTCAAGTCTGGTTTACTGATTGAGTTAGAGGGCAACCAGGGACACAGAGAAGCCCTGTCACAAAAACAAACAAACAAACAAACAAAAAAACAATGATAGAGGTAGAGGGTGGGCAGATGTGTGTTCAAGGTCTCAGAAGGGTAAAAAGGTCCAAAAGAAACAAACAACAAACAAACAAACAAAACAATGATAGAGGTAGAGGGTGGGCAGATGTGTGTTCAAGGTCTCAGAAGGGTAAAAAGGTCCAGAAACAGATGATTTCGTTAAAAATCTGCCCATGATAAAATTGTTCCTTTAAAGGAATGTAAATGCCTCTCTAGCCATAAGGCTCCTGTGCTCTGCCATTAGCATCTCTCAGTGTTCTGACAGAACCCAGGGAGAATCAGACTCACTTTGAGTACACACTTACCCAATATGGTTATTCAAAGTTATGATAAATGAAAGAAATGCTCTTTTCCCAGGATAAACATTATTTGAAGGGTTTCAGTTCTCATTGTTTGTGGCTCTTCACTAGCTAATAGAAGATAAAGGGGAAATATGTAAATGTGACAATCTCCTGGGTGTGTGGGTAGTTTTCAGTGCCAGCCCTTGGCATGGCCTATGGCGACAGAGACCAGGATATTGCTCTCTTCCTCTCAAAGGCTGGAAGTAAATAAAGTCAAAGGTGAATGTGAATTGCGTGAAGCCACAGCTTCAGAACAGGAACTAGGCAAACAGAAGTGGTTCTGATTTTCAAGACAAGGCCCACAGGAAAGTTGGATAGAGACGTTCTACAGTACTGGAAGCGAAAGATCACTTTAAGGTAATCTTTGGCTTCCTTCGAGTGCAGACTTCCTTACAGCTTACATAGTTTAATGTGGATGAGTCCCCGGACCTTTAGTGTGAGGGAAATCAAACAGAACACAGAGAATCAATACTTAATATCTACACTTAGTATTGATTTATTTTCCTTCGGCTGATTTATTTTCATATCTGTTTTTATTTTCATGACTCACTTACTGTTGGCAGTAATCAACGGGAACAACACAAGGTTACCTTAGAAAGGATTTAGAAAGTGTTCACACTCATCCCAAACAACACACAGCCATTAAGGTGGAACCAATAGGAGGCGGGGCTTAAGTACCAAGAGTTTTCAAGGTGTTTCTGAGTCCACCAGGATAAGAGGGCCACTGGACTGCTTCGTTGTGAAGTGCTTAAGTCATCTAATTAATCTTTATTTAATTATACCAATCCATTGCATGACTGTTCCGATGTCTAGAGTCTGTATAACAGGAACAAAGCAGTTAAGGGCAGTAAAAAGTTCTACGTGCTTATGATGCAGTAGGATACAGGCTGCCCCTACAAGGAGGCATCACTTTGGCTCAGATTTCTTTGGAAAAGTTGATGGTATTCTGAAAGATGGTGATACACAGCTAGGAAATGAACTATTTCTGACAGGATACCTGCCGGGCAGCTCTTGCAGCATCCTCTGTAGTCTGTGCCTTGTCTCTCAGATTTTGTCTTTGTGTAAGAACTACAAGAACTCTTATGGGGGCCTGATCAACTTCCCTTTCACAGAGGAGATACATGTAGAAGAAGCAGGCTACTGGGACAAGTACGAATCCTAATTCTCAGAGCTCATGCTAAAGCCTCACAGGTTCCCTTCCTTCTTATATAGATAGCAGTCAGCAGATAGGACTTCCTCTGTGTATAGACATGTCTCTCTGGTCTTGGTTAGTGCTAGGTGACCAACCAGCCTTAATCCCCAGGGGACCTGGGCTCCTAACTGCTGTCCTCATCTCTCCCCAAAGCATTCCAGTGAGGAAGCCCCAGGGAACCTCAACAAATCACTCTGCCCCCTCCTTTTTTTAAATAAATGGAAGCATAGATTACTGTGTGTTTTAACATTTATTTTTCTTTAAAGTTGATTAGATTGGCCCATCCCCTTTTGTCCTGCTAGCTCTATAAATTAAATGGGAGGTTTGGTTTCCTCTAATTCAAAAATGCTAGCAATAAAACAAGCAAACTCAAGCTATGTTTTAAATATTGTTTTTAATTAAATGCTATTAGTTATGTTTTCAACCAAGTATGCCAATATAGCCTTCAAGAACTATATTATACACATAAGAAGTAAGGAAATCAGGTAATGAAATGTTAGAGAGAACAAAGCTTGATGTTTTTCCTTGCATTAGAAATTGAATTTGTAGAAGAGCATTCTGTTTGAGGTTTATTTATATAACAATAAATCAAACAACACACTTAGCATAAATAGGGAATACTGTTCTCCTTCCTCCTTTTGGCTACATAAATCTAGTTTTTAAATATAGAACTTATCTTTTTTTGTTTTTCATTCTCTACAATGTAGTCTTATTATTTCCCATAAGATTCTTGCTAAATCTTTTAACAAACAGACATTTCTCCTGTTTCTAAAAAAAGTTGTTATGAATTTTAATAGTCATGTAAATTTGTTACTGTCAAGAGACATAATGAAAGTGGCAATTAATAAGAACAGAGAAATGTTCATTAAAATTATACTCGGTATTGTTTACATCATTGACTTTATTGTAGTAGGCTCCAAGGGCAGGACTAGGCCCTTATGAAAGTACATCCCAGATACTCAGTTCAACTAAAGTCCCACCCACTACTCATCTGTCTTGTCTGAAGCCACAAGCAGAAGTGTTCTTGCATGAACCCTTGCTCAATTTCCAAACTGCTTGCTTATCTATGCACACTTAAGCTCAATCCACAGCTCACAGACGTTGAATTATTAACTCTGGAGGGATATCTGGCTTGTTGCCTAGAATATAAAAATATTTCAATAAATAAATTCTTATTTCCTTATATATTTTCTTTTACATTATATATAAGTAACACACTCTATAAATACTATCATTTATCTCCCACAACCATCACTAGCTATTCTCATTTTCCATTAGCAGAACGCTCATGGAACCTGAGGGTCTCAGATATAAATTAATCTGCCTATTGTTGACTGGACAGGCCCCAAAGAGCAGAAACTGGGGTGTCACTGTTAGCTTTCCCGGTAGGAGGAGTGCTGGGTGTTAAAATGTGGCTGTGGATTGACTGACACCTCCTAGGATAATGCATCCTTTAGCAGGAGTGAGCCCTGAGTGTATTTCAGCTGGTTCATAGAAGCCTCCATTTACCCCTGTCTTTATTCAGGGCCAGGAGACTGCTGAGTCTTTTACAGTTTTCCTAATTAATGTTGAAACTGTGAGGTAAAAACATGCCAAACTTGAAAAGAAGATGCAAAGATGGCTTCCTGTTCTGGGGCTTATGTTCTATGCATCCACTGTAATCTACAAAATTGTATGTCAATTGTAATTTTTAATCAAAAATTAAAATTTAGTAATATTCTCTAGAAGTTTCATTGTGATATGTATGAGATCCAAGAAGCTTAGAAAATGTACCATAGTTCAAATTTAGTAGTTACCTTTCTGATTTTGGGGGAAAAAAGGTAACTATTAATTCATGGCACCTAATTATTTAGTTTATAAAGTATTTATCAGCTGCAGAAGAAAATACATTTTCTTTAAAAATCAGTTTTTAAATACTCTTTTGAAAAGCAGAGCTTGTGACTGATGATGCATAGAAAGGGGAAAGGACTTACGTTACCAAATTGCATTCATAACTGATCCGGCAACTGGCAGCCTATGTGGCAAATTTGGATGTCTTGTCTGGGCTCTGCTGTGTGATTCATGTCTTTTACAAAATAAAATAAAATAAAAAAACTCATAAAGTTTAAAGAGAAAAGAAATGCCTAATAAAATGTTATTAAAAAGAAAACTATGTTAAGCAAAATACCTTTAAAAATCAGTGAGATGTTACATGTGTCTTGTATCCTGACCTAACTAAAATAGCTCACCATTTGGGTAAAAGTACTGTCCTAAGATTTCACAGAATTCCTCTGCAGTTTTTATTACATTAGTAATAATTAACTGAATAACAGAATGTAAATATAAATGAAGTATCTATACACACACACATGCACATATACACACCCAAACACGCAGTGCTAATTTAGCCCAGATCTAGTACACACTAGGCAAGCACTCTCCCTCTGAGCTGTACCCTCAGATCTTGTTGGTTTTAAGACAGTCTTACTATGTAGTTCATGTTGCCCTTGGCTCACTCTGTGCCCCAGGCTGATAAGAGTTACTCTGCTTTTGCCTCCTGAGGGCTGGGATTATATGTATACATAGTCAGCACCTTAGGACTTGGGCCAGAGACGGAGTTCCCCTCTGCTTTCACTAGAAACCTAGGGACCTCTTTACAGAGGCATCTGCCAAAGTGAAGTTGAGTTTCTTGACTGAACCACAGTAAGAAATTTGAGAATGAATCAGATTGGTGCAGAAGTAGAATTTATTAAGAAAAGAAGTTTTTGTAGCTTTAAGCATTTAAGGATAGAATAACACACATATGGGGGTTCTCAGGAAAGAGTTGTGTCTAATTGTTATTGCAGTATTTAGAAATCATTATAATTAGGATCTGACAGACCTTTGCAGTTGCTTCTCTGAGTCACTAAGGGTGTTCTAAGTGAATGAAGGCATAGGTGGTTTCATCAATCCCTTGGATATAGTTACAATATGATAAAGGTTAAACCTTGGCATCCTAAAAGTCACAGAAGGGAGATTCTCAGAATACTGCAGATTTGAAGTTAGAAAGGGAAAGGGCCATAAATGGTCATGTGTGCTCAAGCTGAAAGCATAGTTCATTGCTGTTTTAGCATTCTTATTCAAATGTCTCTATGTAAAATGAGTACTAGCTCATTTTAAAATGAGATCTATGTAAAATGAGTATTGGGAATAATTACCTGAGACATGGGGCAACACGTGTCCTAGGTCCTCAACATTTGTATGCTAAGATGGCATCTGTGTCACTCTCTGCTTAAGTTTTAATGATTTACTAGCATCATTATAATTTATATCTTGATATAAAGAAAGTTCCTATTGTTTTCAGTAATAATCTTATTAATTAAACACAAATATCTACTGCATAAAATGTCATCTGTGCCTCTGATGTCAGGGGTAATGACATGGTTTCTTACAGATTTCAATCAAAAGATGAAAAGATTCTCTGGTCTTACAGCTCTGGGACATTCTCTTACCTTCCTTCGATAAGCAGGTTGAGACTTCTGGTACCTGAATATGAAGGGTCTATGTCCTGAATAAATCCTAAGTTCTAGAAAATGGACCTTTGGCCATCATAAAATCCTGGAGGACCAAAGCCTCACAGGAGGAAATTGAAGCAGGACAGAAGGACAGCACTTGGGGGCATGGAAAAAGAATGAGCCTCTTTGTCCAGATATCTAGCTGAAGGCTTTCAAAGCTAAGAGCGTAGAACCACAGCAAATTCCTTGTGAAGCTAACCAACACCCTCTTATAGCAGTAGTTCCCTTGTAAGCCTCTCAAAATATCAAAGGCTTTCAAGTGTCGATGTTGTCTTAACTTTTGAGTTCAGAAGTAAGATTCCTTGGTCTATTGTTTGTTTGTTTTTTTTTGTTTTGTTTTTGTTTTGGAGACAGGGTTTCTCTGTATAGCTCTGGCTGTCCTGGAACTCACTTTGTAGGCCTGGCTCACCTTGAACTCAGGAATCCTCCTGCCTCTGCCTCCCAAGTGCTGGGATTAAAGGCACCACCACCCAGCTTCTTGGGCTATTAACAAAAAACCTGACTCTTATATATTAAGAATTTAACAAAATGTACAAGAATGATTCCAGGAAGGGATCCAGTGTAGAACAGACTCAAAGGAATAGGGTAAGGTGGTCATTGAGTATATATCATACCCATGGTGTTCGAAAGGACACATGTTGCATGAAGTTCTAAAAAGCCATTCTACCACCTTCTTAGGACTGATCTCTCAGCTCAGCTCTGAATCAAGCTGCACTTGTTGGTCCCAGTCCTGACATAGCTCTGCCAACAGCCAGGTGGTTCCCTGACCCCTGGGAGCTGTGATGCTCCTCCAACTTCTCCTAGCTAGCTCCACTAAACCTCTAATGACAACCGTGCAGCTGTGCCCTTTCTCACACCCATCTGAGTCACTGAGGATGGAAAACACAAGACAGCCTTAATATCTTAAAACCAGCCAGATAACACACCTGCTGGGTGAAGGACCTATTGCTCTAAACTCATCAGCTATCCTATGTTAGAATTCTAACTGTGGCCGAGGCCGCCACCTGTTCTAGTAGCCCCCAGACCTTATTTACATAGCACATGCTCTTCCCTCCAAAGCCTGGCCACAAACCTTTTCTATATCTCTTTCCCTCCTTTTCCTCCTGGGACCCGGAACATCCCACTTCTTTATCTTCACCAAATGATGGGTTTCTGCTATCTTTATTGACACAATCCAGAACAATTAGGGAATAAGATTTCAGTATTAGCCCTGCCCCCTACAGATACTAGTGAAGCAAATCAAAACATAAAGTAAATTTACAACTTTGAATAGGTTTATAACTTCTTTTAGTAAATTAAGGGTTTTTTTCATTTTTTGTTGTTTTTTTTTTCATGAAGAAACCTTTTAAGTCTTCTGAGGTTCACAGCATAAAGATGTCATCTGCAAGATACTCTTGGGCTGTAAATAGATAGAGATTTTATTATATGGAGTCAGGTCCTACCTTATTTATTTGATATCTTTTTTATTCAAATATAGTAGATGTTCCTCCATCCTGCAGAGATGTTAGCAGAGACTAGAAGGTATACAGAGAGACATCTCAGTAAAGCCTAGTTGGCCATCTTCTCCTGAGACTTACCTCTCTTTCGATAGTGTTAAGGAAAGTGGTGACTTGGCACCCCCTGCCCCCTTCATTAATTCAGAGCTAAAGAGGACAACACCTGATTATGGATTCTGGTTATAGACTTTTATCTTTTTCCCTCAAAGGCATGAGTGACTGGAGTAGTTAATGCTTCCTTTCCCTGGCGACATGAAATCCCTTAATTTTCCACTGATCTTCTTTGGACAACAGATTCTCATGTTCACATTGAGTTCAGTACAAGCCAATTTTATCTGGATCCTTGATTCATGGCACATTTCTTCCCTGATTCCTGCTTCTATGTAAAATGGGCTTACATGTAAAGGGTGCTAGAGTGCTGCTTGCCTGGCACTTGTGTCTGTTAGTGTATTTCCTTGACATCATAAAGGGATTGTCCTTCTGCTAACCCTAATTGTGCATTACTACTACCCAGGTGGGCCACCAGGTGGCTTAGAGAAGAAATAAAATTCAGAACCATATTTATTGAGAATATTTTTCTGTTAAAATTCTTTCTTTTTTTCGTACAGCTGTGTGAACATGAACTAGAAAACCATGTTTAGAATCAGTGTACATATTGAGTCACTTATTTTTTCCTAGTTAGAAAGTTCCAGTTAAATTGATCAGTTCAGCTTTGTGAGCTGAGGTGTTGGGAGAGAGGCGTGTAGCCTTTGTTGTCTTCTGGATGCTACTATTGCACCCTTGCCTCTCAGTTCCAGGTTTACATAGCTGTTTCCATCTGTAAAAAATTGTACGTCGGTTTATTGAGGGCTCATCTTTTAAGCCAGGGCCAATGGTGTAGAGTTGTGATCTAATCCCTCTACACAGGAGTGTACTAATTTGTTTCTGCAACTTGAAGTTCGTAGGCTTAACATGTGAAAAACATTAAAGATTGTTGTTTGGTGGTTCCAATAATGTGCTGTAGCTCTTACAACTTATCAATGCCATGGCCTGTCACATATTATAGAGTCCATCTGGTCAGATGAATGAGCTTAAGTCTGAGAATGTCCCTCAGCCTTTTAACTCTCATCTATGCTTTATTTTATGCTATGTGAAAGGCCAAGGGTTTGTTCTATATTGGGAATTCTCAAGGCTTGTGCAGGAGGCAGTAACTTGTTCAGCTTTTGTAGTTTATTCATCTGTCAGAGGGTTTCAGAGACTAGCGTGAGTAGCTTCAAGTATCTTAGCTCTGAGGCCAGTGTGTAGACACTGACTTTCACAGGACCTAGTCATGCTGCTGAGGCTCTGAGATAGCTTAGTTAAACAGTCAGAGTGTCTGTCTGTTAGAGGTCAGAGTGCATTGCCCTGAAGTTAAGGTTGACTCCAAATTTCCACCTTTATGGAGAGATTTGAACCATTTATTGAGGTATACAATATTTAATTACATACTTATGTTTAATTTTCATCTTTTGTTAATCTTTTTGTGACTTAGCCCTTCCTGTCAGGCAGACTTAAAGCTTCCTGCTTTCTTTGTTTTTCCTTTTGCTTTGGGCCACCCCACCATCTCTGATGCAGCAGAAAGGGAGCCCCCAGCTCTCAACAGAACAAGGCTTTATAGAAAATGGCGAGCAGGTGAGGAGGTTTTAGCCTGGCATGTGTCTACTTGTATGACTAATGTAAGCCAACAGGTGGGTGTTCTGAAGCAAAACCATAAACAATCACGAACAGTCTGAAAGTACATAAACCATCAGACTGATCTTTGATTGACTACTGCTAGGAAACAGCTAGGGAGTAACTCTGGGGTATATACCTGGTACTCGGGTATAGCTTGGGTTCAGCTGCAGGTCAAGCTCTCAGCCTTTTTTTCTTTTAAGATGGAGTCCAGTCCCAAGAGTAGGTTTGGCCTCTCAGTACTCATACACATATATATGGCATAGCACAAATTAGGTAGCCTTGGATAGTTTCTTATATTGACACAATTTATTTTAGTTAATGGTTAGGGAAAGAAAGTTTAGAAAATTTCTTTATAAAATGAGGATACTGACATTTTATGATATTTTTAAATTTATCATAAAGTACCCACCAGAGAAAAGCCTGGCATACTACAGAAAAACTAGACAGGTCAAACCTGCTGGGCATACTCAGTCAGGCTTATTCTCTCTGTCTCTGCAACTCTTAGCTCTGTCTCCCTACTCCCTGTCCAATCATAGGCCTCCTCTGCACTAATGTAATTGGATAGGAAAAATTCTGCAACAGAGATGCTCAGTAAAATTTGTCCCAAACCATCAGCTCAGTGGTAGGGGCTGAATTGTGACAGGGATTCCTCAAAAACAGAGGGCCTTTCTTGCTCTCAGTGTCCTTGCTGGAGTGGGTGGTCCAGGGTTTCGTACTCCATGGAGGCCATGGAGGCCATGAGGTCCACCACGCTTTTGCTGTAACCATACTCATTGTTATACCAGCCCCAGCACTGAGAGCAATGCCAGCTCCAGATCAAAGGTGGAAGAGTGGGAGTTGCTGTTGCTGTTGCAGGAGACAACATGGTCCTCAGTGTAGTTCAGGATGCCCTTTAATGGACCTACAGATGCCTGCTTCACCGCCTTCTTGATGTCATCATAGTTGGCAGGTTTCTCCAGGTGGCATCATGTCAGATCCACAACAGATATACTGGGGGTAGGAACATGGAAGGCCATGCCAGTGAGCTTCCCATTTAGCTCTGGGATTGCCTTGCCCACAGCCTTGGCAGCACCAGTAGATGCAGGGATGATATTCTGGGCAGCCCCATGGCCATCACACAACAGCTTTCCAGAGGGGCCATCCACAGTGATGAGTGGCCATGATGGCATGGACTGTGGTCATGAGCCCTTCCATGATGCCAGAGTTGTCATGGATGATTTTGGCCAGAGGGGCTAAGCAGTTGGTGGTGCAGGATGCATTGTTGACAATCTTGAATGAGTTGTCATATGTCTCATGGTTCACACCCATCACAAACATGGGAGCATCAGCAGAAGGGACAGAGATGATGACTCTTTTGGCCCCATAGTCTTTAAGATCCAGTTTCAGATAATCTTTCTTCCAGTACATGGTTTTTCATAGCTGGAAATCTGTCAGAGTCCTCTTTAGTCTGTGATTTTCCAGAGCTGTGGAATCTTTTCTGATTGCAAAACTCACTGTTCCTCAGAGTTAAGGCTATCACCAAGGTTTGTTCCTGGGCCTTTTAGACCACCAATTACTGTGTTCAGTTCTTCAAATCTTCAAAAATCAAATTTGAAAATTAATTTAAGTATGTCTGACTGGAAAGACTGGCTACTGCCTTTTATTATTATTATTATTATTATTATTATTATTATTATCATCATCATTTCCTTGTAAAAGTTTTCTTTAATACTCTGAAGCAGATTACCTAATGATATAAGTCCAGAAAGCAAAAAATCTGAGCTGGACATAGCGGTGCACACCTTTAATCCCAGCACTAGCACTTAGGGGGCAGAGGCAGGCAGATCTCTGTGAGTTTGAGGCTAGACTGGTGGTCTACACAGTGAGTTACAGGACAACCAAGGCTACATAGGGAAACCCTGTCTCAAAGATAAAAAACTGACCCTAGGAAAACTTCTAATTACCTTTAATTATAGTACATGTAATCATAGATGTAAAAAAGTTTCATTTTTTATCAGTCTTATCAGCCTTTCCTGTGAGATAGGCTTAAACTTTATGCCTCTTCTTCACTTCTACCTCTCTTCCCTTTGAAACAATGCTTTCCTTTCAGAACTTTTTCTTTTCTCTTATTTAAATCTAGAAGCCCCTTTTTCATTAATATTCTTTACCAAAATCTATTGTATATTCTACTATACCTATTATATTCTTAGAGTGTCTATAACTTTCTCTATTCTTTTTTCTTACTTGACAGCCCCTTTCTGTCATATTTAAAACAAAACAAAACAAAAACAAAAAACCTTAAAGTACTATAAAGCCTTCTATAGAACACAGGTCAAACTTGTTATTGTTAAGGCTCAAACCTGTGACAAATGCCTAATTTTTGTGCCCATTAACCTTAAAAGCAGATGGTAGCTGCTAGGTCCTGCTACCATCCCTTGGTCTCTACCTGCTATAGCCCCCCACCCCTGACTGGTCACCTGCTTGCCTCTGTATGTAAGCATGTTAATATGTAACAATATCTGCCTGATCATTTCACCCCCTCGTCAAGCTGGAGGCACATGGGTAAAAGTCATGGTCCCAAACCTTGGAACGATGGAGTGTAGCAGGACCTCACCTCCAGGTGATGGCACTCATACATTCAGGTGAGACTCCACTCTGGAACATGAGCAGCCATTTCCTGAAAACCAACTTCAAACAGGAAGGAATTCTTCAGAGCATATTTTTGAACTGGAACTGAGACAACATCAAGCAGGCAACAGATTACCTCACCCGAGACTGCCCAATTAGCCATTTTTCTTGACTATTTTTTTAGTCTTTCCCCTTAAGTCTAATGCTCATGTCAGTCACCCAAAGATGGACTTGAGATACGTAGATCTCTTTGTTCCCTCCAACAGGCACATTAATCATATCTACTCCTTTGTCCCTTCCCAATCACTTGATATACTTAATAGATGTATTGAGACTGGTGGCTAATGATACCCCGTTAGGAAGCCAGAGCACTATTACCTTAAAACTCCAGTTACATAATTTTCACAAATTTAATTTTTTAAACTTATGTGAACACGTGCTTATAAGCCAATTTGCTACCAAGAAAATAGTATACAAGCTTACAAACACAAATGAGTGTAAGATACTGAAGAAACAAATTGCTAACTGAGGTGTCTGTTGGCACATCAAAGTGGACTTTGACCAAGGTAGAGAGAGGTTATAGAGTCCTGGCTCCTCTCAGCACTTCTCTCCCCACACCTATCCCTTCCCCAAATCTCTGCAGCCTCTGAGCTTTGCTTCTTATCCCCAGTTTTTCCTTCTTATATAGCTCGGCCATTTTGGTCACATTCTCTCTTGGCTCTCTTAGACCTCGGCTCCTAGACTCTTCTCTACTTCCATTTGCACTCTCTCCTATTTTGTCTTCTACTTTTCTCTCACTATCCATCACAGATTCCTTCAGATGCCTGGCTGTTCTCTCCCTCATATCTACAATCTTCTCCTCAGCTATACTCACTTAGGGTGGTCATGCCCTCATTTTCATTCAACAAGGGCAATATATACATATGTATAGTTATGTATAAAGATAAATGTAGAAACCAAGTGATTTATAGCCTCATTTAAATTTATCAAATGCCAGATTTAAATTAGATTGTTGATTACATTTTTTCTTCATAAGACAAAACAATCCTTAACCTATAAACTATGCTTTCCAAACAGCTCATGATAAAAAAAATATGGAAAATTTACATCCCAAAGGCAAAGAGCCTAACCTAATCAATGATGAACCTCAACCAACCAACCAGAGTCAAAGTAGGTCAAAAAGTAAGCTTGTTAAATAGACTGCAGTAACTTTTCCCATTTTCAGGGCCAAACAGCAAGAGCTGATGCCTTTGGAGATCGAAGTTTTCCTGTGATGCCTTTTTTAGGCCAAATTTCTTCAGCTTTTAAAAATGTTATAATGGTGTGTGTTCTCTTGTGTGTCTTAAAGGAATAAGATGGGAAGAAAATGAAAATAACCTAAAATTCTCAGAGTATTCCCTACCTGAACCACATCACCAGCCTTTCTGGTATTCTGTCAATGGCACTGGGCAGCTCCACAGTTGGGTGGCTAATTTCCCTTTGTATATCCTTGAAAATGTTCTCTATGTATTGAATTATGCTTCTTTGGAACAGTCCCAAGAAAAGTACATGCAGGTCTGTGCAGTTTGTCTTTGCCATATAGCAGTGGCTCTCAGCCTTCCTAATGCTGCCACTCTTTAATACAGTTCTTCACTTGTGGTAATCTCCAACCATAAAATTATTTTGTTGATACTTCAGAATTGTAATTTTGCTACTGTTATAAATTATAATATAAATATCTGACTTGTAGGCTATCTAATATGTGTCCTTCAAATGGGTTGCAATCCATAGGTTGAGAACTGCTGCCTTAGAAAGTTTGGAAATGCTTTCTACAAAATTATATATATAAGAGAGAGAGAGAGAGAGAGAGAGAGAGAGAGAGAGAGAGAGAGAGAGAGAGAGAGAGAGAGGATGCAGAAATGAAAACAGGGAATGATAATCTCATAAGGAGAAATGGTAAAGTTGTAAAACAAGCTAGCTATGGCAGAGGTTGCTGGATTTAGAGAAAGTACTTAAAATAAGAAAGAATGGTGCTCTAGTAGGTCAGGGTCAAGAGAGGTCTGGAGAATGGTTTGCATAGAAACAGCCATTCCCAATATGTTTAGGCTTTATATTGCTCTGCCTACCAAGGCTTACTATTCTTAGTGTCACTCCAAAGTCACTTCTCCTCAAAAAGTCTCTTTCCAATCTCTTGGAGAAAAGAAAATATCTTTGGACAGTAGTAAATTGACTTTACAATGATATCTCTACAGAGAGCAGTGACTGCTCTCTCTGGGTCAGGAATGGATGTTGATAACTCCAGGGGAAAACTGTCTTCAGAGCCAGTTATATTCAGTAAGCATGAAGGAGGTGCTTTCTACTTTCTCCAAGAAAAAGAAACCAAGGTAACAACCAAGGCATGAGAGTAGAGTAAGACTATTCAGCAGCCGTCAGGGTACTCAGCTCTATTCTCCAGAGGTTGTTCCATCCTGGTCATCAGAAACATTGTCAATGGGAGGTGGGCAGGTGGGCATGGGTCATAGATACATCTCCATGCTACCACTTGAGGCAGACTAAAGAGTAATATTCTGGGAATTTTGCCCATGTGATACCAAGATTCTAAATTGGAGTTTATTATGAAGAGATGGTTAGCATAGATTTAAGCATGCACAGCAACAGAAGGAGAGGTATTTAGAGGAGGGTGTGTACATAATACAAACATGGGTGAGGACTTTTCAGAAAAGCCATGTGTGTCTTCAGTATAGTCACATAAGAGATTTTGGTGGTTTCTGAAATTACAACTTCAAACATTTCTAGGTACTTCCTCTACCCTCTGTGAACAAGATCTTGAAGTGCCTTTGATAGACATTCAGTGGTGTCTTAGTTTCATTAGTTACTATGATAAATGTGCTGATAAAAGCAGCTTTAAGAAAGATCACTTACAATCTAATCATTGGTGAAGTCAAGGCATGAAATTGGAGCTCACAGTTCCAGGTTGCAGACATTCATTGAAAGGAATACAGGAAGGCACTGGGAGTAGTTAGCAGTATGCCATGGTGAGAGCAGAGAGAAGTGAATCAGCGCTTGCCTACTGCTGGGCTCACTTTCTTCCTTTTATAAGGTTCATGGTGCAAACCCAGGGAACAGTGTTGCTGACTTTCAGACCTTGTCTCCTATATCACTTAACACAAAACAGTTCCTACAGAAATCTCGACAGGCTACATTTGCTCATGTGTACTTAGGCCTCTATCATTGCTATTTTACAGTTTTTAATAGAAATGAATTTATATAAAAAATATTCTGCTTTCCATGTGGGGATAACTCAGCATGCTAAGTGTCTTCACTGGAAGGTGTTGTGGTTTGATTATAAAATGTCACTCATAGGCTCATGTGTTTGAACACATGGTTTCCAGTTCATAGCAGTGTGGGAAGAGTCAACAGTGGGGCCTAAAGAACAAGCTATGGTTCATGACTCCTTTGGCAAACCTCTACTCCCAAATATTTACATTATAATTCATACCAACAGTGAAATTACAGTTATGAAGTTGCAATAAAAATGATTTTATGTTTGTGGGAATCATTACAACCTGGGGAACTGTATTAAAGGGTCGCAGTATTAGGAAGTTTGAGAACCACTGCTTTAGGAAGTAGAACTTGCTGGACAGTCTCTGCCTTCTCTGTGGTTTCACTTTTGTGCTGGCAACTGTGGTCTGAAAACATTACATGGCAAATTGTAAAAATAAATGATTCATGGTTTCAGCTGCACACCATTCTGAATAGTTTGATGTTGTGTATCTAACCAGAGCATGAGGGATCATCCTTTGAGCAGCTTATATAAGCCACTTATCCACGAGTCACTCGATTGCCCTTACTTATCAGGTCCTTGATTATACAGGGTCTCATTCTTAAGTATCCCTGATTTTAGTGAGTAATTGCTCCAACATGTAAAAATAGTCATGTTGCCAATTGGGATGTGCTGAAGAGAGGCATAAATGCTACCTTCCTGGGAAAAGGTTACTCTTGACAAGGTAAGATACATAAAAAGACTAGCTCCTTTGTCCATACTGTTGTGAGGATAAAGAATCCTTGTGCTTCTATTATCATGCTGCAGTAGTTATAGCCACAGACCATAAAAAAATTTAAGTGCTTTGTGAAAATGGGAAAGGCATTACAAAAGTATATGTAGGTATGGGGGAGTATGGAATGTGCTTGTGTATGGTGTGAAAATCCACACAAGCTTCAGGAGAATCCCTCGTTTCAACATCTACTGCAGGTCTGGAATGCATCTCATGGTGAAAAGAAAGACTATTGTACTCATGTCAGTGGAAACAAATAGGGAGAAAGGACCAGTTATAAAGAATGACAAGGTGTACTAGCTGGTTTTGTGTGTCAACCTGATACAAGCTTGAGTCATCAGAGAGGAAAGAGCCTCAGTTGAGGAAATGCCTACGTGAAATATAGCTTTAAAGCACTTTCTCAATTAGTGGTCAATGGGGGAGGACCCATGCCCATGGATGGCATCCTGAGTTCTATAATGAAGCAGGCTTGAGCAAGCCATGATAAGCAAACCAGTAAGCAGCACCATCCATGGCCTCTGGATCAGCTCCTATCTCTAGGTTCCAGTCCTGTTTGAATTCCTGCCCTGATTTCCTTCAGTGATGAACAGCAATGTAGAAGTGTAAGGCAAATAAACCCTTTTGTTTTCCTCCCCAATTTGTTTTTCAGTCATGGTGTTTTGTCACAGGAATAGAAACCCTAAGACATGAGGAAAATAAGGACGAAACTTGCTGTATAAATTTATCTCAGTGGCTTGTGCAGGGGTCAGAAGTGATTATGATTTTGTCCCTTTTTCTTCATGGTGCAGAACAGGGACTGTGCATGCCAACGTAGACACCTGCCCACAAGTCCCTGTGCCAGCACACAAAACAATGTAGGCTCCCATTTTAGATATGAATTCTTTTTACAAAAGACTTAGTTTACATTGTTTTCACAATACTCCCTATGTCTGCAGTTTCTCAGAATAACCAGCTAAAAATAATCCTCATGCTAACAGCATATTTTGGAATGGCATAGTCTAGTCTTCTACAATATTTTAGAAATAGAGGACAGTTTAAACCAGAAACTGCCTTTGCCTATTTAACAACAACTTTTTTCACAGTTTGATATATATCTATACAGTTTGTATATATATATACATTTTCATTTATTTCTGGAGTTACTTATTGCTCATGTATTCATACTCAGCACTTTTAATGTATTATTGAGACTTAGTAGCATTAGAAGAGATGCACATAGACTAAGTTATAAGATGGTACGTAAACTGTTCACTTGTTTCACAGCATTGGAGAGCATGGAAGAATATTGCTATAGAGACAACATCTCCGTGGAAGAGTTTCAAGCACAAATAAACACAGCCTCCCTGGAAAAGGTCAAACAATATAATCAGAAGCTCAGGTATGCAGCCTCCTCCGTTGTTGACTTACCTTGGTTTTTCTTTTTATATTAGGCCATATACTTTGGCCATATGATGAGGATGTGAACACTTTTATTAGCTTAGATTATTGATGATAGTCCCTTTGATACTATAATGTGTAATGTCTCAAGTACCCTTTTGGCCACGTCTCATGAAATTAAGAAAAAGAGGTTAGGAATATGTGATGCTGAGGTTTTACTATCTGGGGAAAATAAAAGGATGCAATTAAGGTATAGCAAATTGTTTCCAGGGGAAATATCATTGTTGTATGTTATAGTGCCACCCACAGGAAGATCATTGAATTGCAGGGAAAGTACATTAACACAGCTAGCTCCTCACGTGGGCTGAAAAAGGCTCCATATGGAGACATGGCAGCTGTGTGCTTGTTATTGGGAAAAAAATCTGCATCCAAGTAAATAATGTTTGGATTTAAATTCTGCCTTCCTTGCTACACTGTTACTGTGCAGTTATCCCAGATATTAGCAGAGTTGGAAGCCAGGAGATAGCAGAAAGATGAATTTTTATAGTCTTCTAATAAGATGCTATGGTATCTATCTGTATGAGTCTGGCTTATTTTGCTTAACATTTATTTTTAAAGAAAAATTTATCTTTGTTCTAGCTTGATTCTTTATAACTAAAAAGATTTTATTGTGGCTGTTTTGTTTTCCCTTCATGAGTGTGGCTGAACTCTGAAAATTAAATAAATACCTAAAATGACTAGTAGGGGGTGTGTTTTGGTCCTGGTGAGTTACTAACTAGTCTCACACACCTGTCCTTTCTCCAGTGAGCTCTACATCACCTATTGTTTGTCATTTCCAAAAAAACGTTAAGTCCCTAATTTTTTCAATTATTTTTGTAGTCTTCCTTAGCAAATGTATTCTGAGGTCCCAGTGATTCAGATTTGGAATGTCTTAGTCTATTTCAATTTTGTTTTCTTGTCTACATCACTGTTTCTCAGAAGCATATATTGTACTAACTCCATGCATAGGAAAGGAAAAAGTGTTAACCATACATTTATTATCAATTTGTTTCTCATTCTCTGACTAAGAAGCATGGGCTTAAGAAGTTCAAATTCAGTCTTGAGAAAATCTTCCTGTTGACAATTATTACAGAATAGAATTTTGCCCTCCTAACTTGTGAAAAATATTCCTTGGTTGTCTTCAAATTAGATGCAATATTGAAGCATTTCTACAGAATACATAGCTTTGAGCATGTATCTACATACTCCTTTTCAGAAAATGGACCACTGTTAAAGCATCCTACTGACTCTGTCTCAAAGCACCAGTCT
The DNA here is from genome assembly GCF_008632895.1 of Mastomys coucha. Classification (NCBI taxonomy): domain Eukaryota; kingdom Metazoa; phylum Chordata; class Mammalia; order Rodentia; family Muridae; genus Mastomys; species Mastomys coucha. The sequence continues at coordinate 40,372,916 of NW_022196896.1, forward strand.
CATATTTACTCACTCAGGATTGTGCTTCCAGACCATCCCACCTTTTGATGGAAGGTGGGATTTTAATGATTTCTAGTTACCTCCAAGAGAAATAACAAGCTCCTTGGCTTGGCAATGGCACTCTTTCATGACCTGACCCTGCACTTCCTTTATCTACAGAGCCATCAGTAATGATCTCCTTTCTCATTATTCTCATACTTGCCCTATTTGACTCATCATTCACCCTCATCATCTGCTTTCTTTGACTCCAACTTCTGAGAAAGCTGTGCTTCTGATTCATCTCATATTCCTACAGTCTTTGTATTCATTTATTATAGATGTGGAATCAATCCTGGACACCAGACATTTCAAAAGGTGCCTATGAGCTTAATGTGCAGCCAGAATTGAAGACCAGTTCCTAAACTAGAAGGTCTCAAAGAACAGTCCCTAGATCTTTAATGTCAGTGTCATCTCCAAACCTCTTAAAAACTGCTAAGTGTGCTCCATTGTCTGGGTTGTAACAAGCCTTCCCTATGATTCATTCTTTTGCATACTCATATGTCAGAACCACTGTTCAAACTGAAATGGCTTACTGGCCTCTATTTTCGTTTTGTAATATTTTATGATAGTTTTTCTCCTTGATGGTAAGTTATCATTATAGATCTCTCACTTCCCTCACTGTTATATAAATTCTTTGATGTGAAGTATTAGTTGGCTTTGGTATCTTTTCTTATATTTATTAAAATGGTGTTTCATAAAAAAGCTCTCCATTCATATGTATTGAATTGTGTTACTGGCATTGGCTACTTTTTTAATGCTATGACCAAAAGCTTCACATTAAATAATAACATAAAAATTTGACTCATGATTACAGTAGATGCCATGTATCATGAATATGTGTGTAGGAGGAGTGTGAGGTGGGAGCTCCTCATTTCTTTGTGGTAAGGTCACAAAGAGTAAAAGCCTGAGACAGAACCAAGTTTAGCATCCAGAGTCCCAACCTTACAGCCTTCTAGTCTAAAGTGCAAGCTTCTCCCTTCCAGACACCACCACCATCTGGGCCCATGTTACATAAAAACGTGCACTGGGAGGACGCCTCATTCAAACTGTAACAGTGATACTCATGTCAACTAGCAGAAAGCAGTGGGGAGCAGGGCATAATGTTCTTCACCCTTGTGAGTCTGCTTTGAAGGGACTCAAGCCAGGATAAGCAAAACAGTGTATTGGCTGTGGGAGGCAGACATGCGGGCTATGGTGACCAGTCTAGGGGATGAGCATTCTTCTGAATGAGGAGTCTTCCTGTCTGTTGGCACCCTTGTCTCTGTATTGATCCATTTTAATCTCAGTTGGGCAAATATGTTCACTACAGACCACTGTTATACATAGAAGAAGAGATGGTGCCCCCTGCATAGGCACCTTTGGAAGGGGCTTACAGTAGAGCCAACTACTCCTTTCTGAAGGGCTTCAGCATGATAGACCAGTGGACTATCAAATAAGAAGGCAAAGTATACTCTGCAAGTAGAAACAGTGGGTTTTATTGCTTAAAGCATACAAGAACAGATAGAGTTGTCCACTTAGCAGAATATAACAGACATCATGTCTGTCAAAGTTTAAGGAACTATTGAGTTAGTCCCATGAAAGCACATTGTATGGGTTACTTAAATGCTTAATGTTTCCATTTTAAGGAGAACATGCAGTTATCCAGACAATGAGTTGGTGAAACCAAGCTTTAAAGCAAAGAGCTATTTCTCTCTGTTGATGTTTTGTCCTGTATAAGGCCATCTGAGGGAGTGAGGCGAATTTCTTAACACTGAAGATGAGTTTTATGTCACTGTCCCCATATTTGATACCACATAGGCCTCCATAGCTCCAATTTGCATAATCAGCCATGCATTCACCCAATATATTTGATGCTGTCATGAGAGGAGGAATGACACATGGTGTTTTAACATTAGCCTGAATCACAAAGAAATATCCTTGCCAAGATTCAGGAAAGATCTTCTAAGAAGTGAATCAATGCCTGCAAGTATGTGATGCTTTTTCCTCAGGTTTTGATGAGATGCTGTCTTGGACTTTGTCCTGTGTCCATGGCACCTAAAATAGAGCAATAACACAATGGTACTGAGTCTACTAATGGTAATAAAGCAGTGCAAACTCCCTGGGGTGATCAGGAAACCCTTGCCTAGGATTTTCGCTATGTATCTCTACTGTACCTCCCATACCAGCAGCAGGTGATCTTAGGAGATGCTAGGGTGTATGCAGTAATAAAAGGCTGACTAAAAGCCAGACTCTGTGATGCAGATTCTATGAGGTCACAGTCTATGATGGCATGGAACATTGCTGTACTGATGCTGTTTGAAGGCGACCCACATTCCTGTAATCATCCCTCCAACTGTGATCTATATGAAAGCATGATAAACTCATTGGTCTCCCCAAGTTGAACTTTGGTGAAATCTTACTTCTAGCCCATGGGGAACATGAATCTCATGGAAAGAAATGGACAGAGCCTGACATGCAGGGTTGTTGTTGTTATAGGTCCTTTGGGTTATGAATCCACTGGAAAATGTTATTGAATTTATACTGTCCGCTAATAGTTAGTGCATCCATAGCAAATGATATTAAAGATAGCTAACATTTCCTCAGCATGCAATAGAGAAGCCCAGGCAGTCGACTCAGCTCACCGCTCTCCACTCTGAAGGAGAGACCAGTGGGGAAGAGCCTAGGAGCCCTGGCAAGTGTACTGTGGTCCTGACCTTCCTTCCTAAAGATGCCTGCTTAGCTCTTTACCCCAGGCACAAGATTGATCTAGCATAAATGGTTTCTGGATGCTTCTAGAATATAAACTCCTTCAAGAACCATTTTTGATTTATTCATTTCTGCTTATAAAAGAAGAATAACAAAAGTGTGAAATTTTGGCAATCTCAGAAGTTAGGAAGTATTGCTAACCCTGAATGAAGCCCCCATATTTGCTCTATCCCCCCACCCTGCCTCCAACCCCCTGATCTGCTCTTTTTTCCCCTTTTTACTCTCCCTGGTCATGATCCATCCTCTCCATCAGTCACATTTGCCATGCCCTACTTAAAGGTAATTTATCATTACAATATTATTTCATTTTAATGCACTGTCTATTGGCAAAAAGCATCACAATGCGGTGACTAAGGATATAAATTGTAAAAGTGAACAATGTTCCCTGTGTCCAAGAAGTCCTTGAGGTTTTAGCTACTTAGATAATTATTTTTCAATATTATCTTAGTGTAAAATTAAGAATAAAATCAGACAAAATAAAAAAACAATTTCTGCATTAGCAGATTGCATTTACTATTTATATGAAATGATAGCTTCATACTGAATATATTTTTAGGGCTGATAATCTCAGATATCTAACTGTGTAAATCTGTCATTTTTATAGAAAATGCAAAAGCTATTCAAAGCAAAAATTCCCTTAGGATGTGCCTTTGTGTGTAAAGAGTAGCACATGTCCTTTGAGAAGTTTTTTTCTTTTTCTTCTCTTTAAATGGTCTACAAAGATGGCTCTGTACTGTTCTTCTGAGGACCTGAACTTGCTTCCATACACCCAAATGGTGGCTCCCCACCACCCATTACTCTAGTTCCAGAGCATTCAACCCCTGTTGTGGCTCTGCAGGTATTTGAACTCTCATGATGTGTGCAGGCACATACCCCACACACAAATAGAAATTAGTTTAAAGACCTTTAGAAAACCCACATATATTTTTTATGATATGTAGAAAAAAAGTAACAAATTTCTGTTGCAAAGGAATGCTACCCATGCCCATCTCAGAGTCACAGGTTTGAATGGTATGTTCAATAGGAAAATGATTGCCGGAAGCATGTGTTTGATTAGTCTCATAATAGTATTTCCATGAAGTACACCACTTTTCCACATCCACAGAGGAAAATATATTATGGAATGAGCTTTCCTGACAGAGCAGCTATAATGCATGGCATGGATAAATTATCATTTCATATTTTAGGTACAGCTCTTAAACAAGTGGAGGGGATTGAGACACAGCACCCTCTCAGCTCTGGTATGCCCTTGCAGGTACTGGGCTCCTCAGGGCTCAGGGCTCAGGGCTCAGGGCTCAGGGCTCAGGGCTCAGGGCTCATGTCCTTCTTTCTGTATCGTTAGTGGCCTCACATCATGAGACACTACCGCCCATCCTTTGTTGTATTAGTCAGGGTTCTCTAGAATCACAGAAGTTATGGTAGTCTCTATGTAGTAAAGGAATTTATTGCAGACTTACAGTCTGTAGTCCAACTCCCAACAAGCCACTCCCAACAATGGTCGGCAGCAGCTGTGAATGGAAGTCCAAGGATCCAGCAGTTGCTTAGTCCCACAAGGCAAGCAATTGAAAAAGAGCGAGCTTTCCTTCTTCCTTATATAGGTCTCCAACAAAAGGTGTGGTAGCACCTTTAACTCCAGGTGACCCTGATTGAAATCGTAGATCTTTCAGTCTTAATCTTCTAGGATTCATAGCCACTATGCCACCACACCTTTAATCCCAGATGATCTTGAACTCATAGATCTTTCTATCTTAATCCTCTGGGATTCGTAGCCACTATACCTCAAGATCTCCATGCCAAGATTCAGGTCGGAAACTTGTTATCTCTCAGCCTCCAGATTAGGGCCAGGTGAGCCTTCTAATTCTGGATTGTAGTTCATTTCAGATATAGTCAAGTTGACAACCAGGAATAGCCACTACATTTGTTGAGTGACAAACAGAGCAGCTGAGTTTGGAATGGAGAATACGAGGACCTGTTGATGAGTATGTATGTCAGCCATATTAAGTCAATGAAAGTATCAGCTACAATAAGCAAACACGCGACTGAGAAGAAAGAACATTAATTATCATGTAAATAATATTTCTATCTGTGGAGTAGCAAGCAGCTTTCAGAGTCAAATGACGTGATACTTTTTTAAATTATACAGAAATCTTCTATATTCATCTACTCTGTGGTATTTCTGTATTTTTTACTCTGCTCCTCAGCAAAGTTGGTTTTTTGCTTGTTAATTTTGTTTGTTTCAGGTGTCCCTATTTTTTGCTTGTTAAGTTTGTTTGTTTCAGGTGTCCCTATTTTGGCGTCTCTACAACTAGCTATAAAAGAAAGTGTGTATATTTAATTACTGTCTGTTTTTAGACTGAGAATACAGAATTTTCAGAGTTTTATGTGAGAGGTGAGTCTCTTGTGGTAGGATAATAAACCAAGTCTATGAAGAGTTTAAGTCAGTTTAGGGTGCTTTCAAGTTTTCTAAGTGTCCCTCTTACATAAGTGATATCAGAAGGATCCACGACTTAGAAACTATATTCTTTATTTAAGTGACATTTTCCCAAAGAGTATACACTTTCTATGATTTAACCATTTATTCAGCAAACACCTGCCAAGTTCCAAGGACAACACTCTATGCTTATGGCATTGCCGCGACTGAGAGTCTGCCCCCCAGGAACATTATGTCTTTGGGTTAAGATAAATTCTAAACAAAATTCTCCCCTATACTTAATGAAAATGTATGAAACAAACAATATGTAGTCATGTGTGCAAGAAAAGAATCCATCTCAACTGTGGGAGAATAGTGAATGGCGGTTTCAGGAATGAGTTGCTTGAGGAATATCCTTTAAACTGAGATCTGAAAGCATAGTGGAGAGGCAGGGTTTAGGGAGAGAGTCTGGAAGGTAAACTTGGTAAGGATGGTAATTATTATCCAAAAGATGGAATAATATCTGCAAAAGTCCCAAGGATAAAGGGAGGATCTGCAAGGTGAGACTGAACTTAGAGCTCTTGAGAGAAGAATGTGAAACTGATCTGTAAGCAGAGACCAGGTTTCTGTTAACCCCTTCCTGATCAGCTCCTGCCCAGCTTATTCCATTCCACTCTTAGCCCAGGACACACTCAGCCCCATGGCCTTTTGTTTAAAGTATAATTATTTTATAATTATTTAAGTCCCATCTCAACCTCTTCTTCCTGCAGGATACCTTCTGTTACATATAAAGCTATAATTAATCCACTTCTTCCAAACCAAACAACTTTTAAGTAGCATTAATTTTGTTTAGTTTAGGGATCTATTTCTCTAACTTCTTGTGTGTGTGTGTGTGTGTGTGTGTATGCAAAATAGTTATATTGAATTAGAAATCATATTAGTTGTAATGCATGGGCATACTTTTGTCACATTATTATTATATTGAATTTATTCCACTATCCAGTCTACTTTGTTTCATTTAAAAAAAAAATGTCAGATCATTTGCAGGGCACAGATGCTGACGCTGTTGGAGATCTCTTCAGAAAATTTATCAGCATAGTCAAAGTTCATACATTTCACATGAGATAAGAACAGATAAAGTTGAAGTTGTTGTGACATTTTGAGAGCAGCATCTCTTTTTTTATTTGAAAAGTAAAGTAATTCTATGAAAGCTTAACACAGTTGTTTTACTGAGAAGGCAATATAGCAACATGTATATTAACATGGTTATCTCACTAAACTCACCGGGGATGTACGCTGTTCGTTCAGACCAGTTCACTAAACTCACCGGGGATGCACGTTATGTGTTCAGACCAATTCAGTTGCCCTTGAGAAGTTATACTGGGAACTAATATTTATTTTAGTTACCTTAAAGGAATTATTTATTTATTTATTTATTTATTCATCTTTAAAGATTTAATTATTATTATATGTAAGTACACTATAGCTGACTTCAGGCACACCAGAAGATGTGAGCCACACTAGGTGGTTGCTGGGATTTAAATTCAGGAACTTTGGAATAGCAGTCAGTACTCTTAACATTGAGCCATCTCTCCAGCCCAGGAATTCTTAGTGTAATAATTTGGTAAGGAGAATATGAGAGATTAAAATTACTAGCCTATGGGTTTTTGGATTTTTGTAATAAATCCTGCATGTGGTAAAATTTATGAGGATAAATATTTTCTAGTCTGACAAATAGAAGCAGATAATAATCATCTTCATTTTCTTTCTTTTTTAAAAATTAGATATTTTCTTTATGTACATTTCAAATGATATCCCCTTTCATGGTTTCCCCTCCGGAAAAAAATCTCTGTTCCCTCCCCCTCCGCCCCTACTCACCTACTCACCCTCTCCTGCTTCCTGGCCCTGGCATTCTCCTATACTGGGGCATAGAACCTTCACAGGCCCGAGGGCCTCTCCTCCCATTCATGACTTACTAGGCCATCCTCTGCTACATATGCAGCTGGAGCCATGAGTCTCACCATGTGTACTCTTTGGTTGGTGGTTTAGTCTCTGGGAGCTCTGAGGGAACTGCTTAGTTCATATTGTTGTTTATCCTAAAGGACTGCAAACCTCTTCAGCTCCTTAGCTCCTTCATCGGGGACCTTATGCTCAGTCCAGTGGATGGGCTGTGAGCCTCTACTTCTGTATTATTTGGGAACTGTCAGAGCCTCTCAGAAGACAGCTATATCAGGCTCCTGTCAGTCAGTACCCGCTGGCATCCACAATAGTGTCTGGGTTTGGTGATTGAATATGGAAAGGATTCCCAGATAGGGCAGTTCTGGATTGTCCTTCCTTCAGTCTCTGCTCTGTACTTTGTCTCTGCAACTCCTTCCATGGGTATTTTTGTTCCCCCCTTCTAAGAAGGATCAAAGTATCCACACTTTTGTCTCTCTTCTTCTTGAGTTTCTTGTGGTTTGTTGATTGTACTTTGTGTATCCTGATCTTCTAGGCTAATATTCACTTACCAGAGAGTGCATACCATGTGTGTTCTTTTGTGTTTGGGTTATCTCACTCAGGATGATATTAAATAGCTGAGTAGTACTCCATTGTATAAATGTACCATATTTTCTGTATCCATTCCTCTGTTGAGGGACATCTGGGTTGTTTCCAGCTTCTGGCTATTATAAATAAGGCTGCTATGAACATAGTGGAGCATGTGTCCTTATTACATGTTGGAGAATATTCTGGGTATATACCCAGGAATGGTATAGCTGGGTCCTCCGGCAGTACTATATCTAATTTCCTGAGGAACCACCAGACTATTTTCCAGAGTGGTTGTACCAGCTTTCAATCCCAACAGTAATGGAGGAGTGTTCCTCTTTCTCCACATCCTCACCAGCATCTGCTGTCACCTGAGTTTTTGCTCTTAGCCATTCTGACTTTGTGATGTAGAATCTCAGGGTTATTTTGATTTGCATTTCCCTGATGACTAAGGTTGTTGAACACTTCTTTAGGTGCTTCTTGGCCATTCGATATTCCTCAGTTGAAAATTCTTTGTTTAGCTCTCTACTCTCTAGTCCATTTTTTAATAGGGTTATTTGTTTCTCTGGAGTCTAACTTCTTGAGTTCTTTGTATATGTTGGATATTAGCCCTCTATCAGATATAGGATTGTAAAGATCTTTTCCTAATCTGTTGGTTGCCGTTTTGTCCTATTGACAGTGTCCTTTGCCTTACAGAAGCTTTGCAATTTTATGAGGTCCCATTTGTCAATTCTTGATCTTAGAGCATAAGCTATTGGTGTTCTGTTCAGGAATTTTCCCCCTATGCATATGTGCTTGAGGCTCTTCCCCACTTTCTATTCTATTAGATTCAGTGTATCTGGTTTTATGTGTAAGTCCTTGATTCAGTTGTACTTGAGCTTTGTACAAGGAGATAGAAATGGATCGGTTTGCATTCTTCTACATGCTAACCACCAGTTGAGCTAGCACCATTTGTTGAAAATGCTGTCTGTTTTCCACTGGATGGTTTTAGCTCCTTTGTCAAAGATTAAGTGACCATAGGTGTGTTAGGTGCATTTCTGGGTCTTCAATTCTGTTCCCTTGATCCACCTGCTTGTCACTGTACCAATACCATGCAGTTTTTATCACAATTGTTCTGTAGTACAGCTTAAGGTCAGGGATGGTGATTCCACCAGAGGTTCCTTTATTGTTGAAAACAGTTTTGCCTATCCTGGGTCTTTTGTTGTTCCAGATGAATCTGTAAATTGCTCTTTCCAACTCTGAAGAATTGAGTTGGAATTTTGTTGGGGATTGCATTGAATCTATAGATTGATTTGGCAAGATGGCCATTTTTACTATATTAATTCTGCCAATCCATGAGCGTGGGAGATCATTCTATCTTCTGAGATCTTCTTTGATTTCTTTCTTCAGAGACTTGAAGTTCTTGTCAAACAGATCTTTCACTTGCTTAGTTACAGTCACACCAAGGTATTTTATATTATTTGTGACTATTGTGAAGGGTGTTGTTTCCCTAATTTTTTTCTCAGCCTGTTTATCCTTTGTGTAGAGGAAGGCCTCTGATATGCTTGAGTGCTTCATCCCAGGGATGCAGGGATGGTTCAATATACTGAAATCCGTCAACATAATTCACTATATAAACAAACTCAAAGGAAAAAACCATATGATCATCTCATTAGATGCCGAGAAAGCATTTGACAAAATCCAACACTCCTTTATGATAAAAGGTTTGGAAAGATCAGGAATTCAAGGCCCATACCTAAAGATAGTAAAAGCAATATACAGCAAACCAGTAGCCAACATCAAACTAAACAGAGAGAAACTTGAAGCAATCCCACTAAAATCAGAGACTAGACAAGGCTGCCCACTCTCTCCCTACCTATTCAATATTGTACTTGAAGTCCTAGCCAGAGCAATTAGGCAACAAAAGGCCATCAAAGGGATATGAATTAGAAAGGAAGAAGTCAAATTATCACTATTTGATATGATAGTATACTTAAGTGACCCCAAAATTCCACCAGAGAGCTCCTAAAGCTGATAAACATCCTCATTTTCTTTTTCTTTTTTTTTTTTTTTTTTTTTTTTTTTTTTTTTTTTTTTTTTTTTGTTTTTTTGTTTTTTTGTTTTTTTGTTTTTTGGTGTTTTTGTTTTTTGTTTTTGTTTTTGTTTTTTTTAGCATAACTGTGCAATGTTTATTTTTCTGAGTCTGGCTTATTTCATTTAACAAGCCGGTTTCCAGTTGCACCTCTTTTCCTGCAAATGTCATGATTTCATTTTTCTTTAGGACTGTATAAAATTCCAGTGCCTAGTTCACCTGTTAATGGATGTCTGGGCTAGTCCCTCCTGTTGCCATTGTGAATGGTGCAGCAATGGACATGAACATGCAGGTGCCACTGCAGTACTACTTTTCTTAGCGTGATTTGTTAAAGAATCTTCCTTGCAACATGTGTTTCTGACAGCTTTATCAAAAAAGCTCATGGCTGTAGCTGTGTGGGTTTGTTTCGGGTCCTCTCTTCTAACCCTTAGGGAAAAGTCAACTTAGGAGAAAAATCAGAAAACAAAAACAAACAAACAAACAAACAAACAAACAAAAGCCCCCACCAACATAGAGGAAGTTTTCAGCAAGGAAATTAAGATTTACAAAGCAGAAACATTGGAAATGTGAAATTCAATGAATTAAATGAATCAAAAACCTTACTGGAAAGCATTGCTGATAGCTTCAGGAAAAAAAAATACCTAGGAATAATTCCAATCAAGTCCATAAGAGGCCTCTATGGTGGGAACTTTATGATACTAATACACTAAAGAAGAAACTGGCAGGTGGGAAGACCTCCCTGCTCATGGATAGACAGAAGAAGCTAGTGAGAATGGCTGCATTGCCAAAAGCAATTTGCACATTCAGTGCCATCCCCATCATAGCCCCAATGACATTACTCATAAAACAAGAAGACACATCCCCAAATTCATCTGAAATCATAAAAGATCTCACTTAGCCAAAGCAAATCTTGTCAGAGAGAATGATGCTGGTGGAGTCACAGTTTGATCTCAAGTTCTATTCCCAAGCCAAACATATCGTGGCAGCACAAAGCAGACAGGAAGACATCCTCATTTTCTAAGTGTCATTGGGAGAGAATCATCCCTTCCGAGGCACTAAGACATTCTTTTGTTTTTTACCTTGCACTAAGGAGAAAAGCTGCTGTCTTCCACTCCCAGCTAAGAAAAGACACTTTGTTTTTGCCAAACGAAAAGGGAGGTGGAAGTATGCTCTGCTTAGAAAAGCTTTTGGATTAAATGCAAGTTGAATGTGTCAAAGAACAAGTAAGCACATCCTCAAAGCATATCCCTTAGTTAAGGGAATATACTCTGTGGGAGAAAATGATCAGTGCTTACAGAAGCCAAGTTGATTTTTAACTGCTGACTTTGTATCTTACAAGGACAGCCTTAAAAAGGTGTATTGATGGCATCTTAGTCAATCTTTTTGATGAGTATTTTGTTCCTATTGCTTTTGCTTGGTCCCTTTTTGCTGGCATTTCAGATTTTGTTTTGTGGATGTACATTGGAGGGATGACTATAAATTAACTTAACCTTGATCCCAGAAACATTGATACAAGAGGGATGATTCTAACTTGGACTCTGGATATATTGAAACCCTTGGTTGTTAAGGGAAATACAGCATGATATTTGTAAAATTAGCTGCCTAGGTAGGCAACTCAACTTCAACAGAAAGTGGGTTAGGTCTTTTGTAGATTCAAGTTTGTGAAATTCTGCCGCTCACTTTGGCTTGTTGGGCTGTGAGCACATTTAGCCTTAATGATACCAATTTTTGTTACTGGCCATTTCCTACATCTTTCTCAGCATATCTTATCTTCTCACCTCTTTTTATTTAGTCCTTTTCTCTCTTTGCAGTCTCCCTTTTGTCAATGATGGCTTCTGTTAACTTGTATTCTTATATATTATTTAAGTCACTCTTCTTTTCATCCATTTGTCTTCTTTTATTTACACATTGCTAACAAAACTGTTTAGAGAGAGGCAGGGAGACAGACCGAGACAGAGACTCACACAGAGATTGCCTAGGAAACTATTAAAATCGTTAAGGCAAGGGTAAAGCTGATAGTTAAGGATAATAAGAACACTAACATTGAGAAGTGGAGAAGGAATGCATTGAAAAACTGGACAAGGAGGCTGGAAGGGTAAGAATTCTGTTGTTAGTTGAAAATAAAAAGTATCTGTGGGGTCCATATGTGAGTCAAGCTCAGTCATATATTTTATCTTCATAGTGAGTGTGCCTTGTGAAATATTACTGTCAGAGAAAGATGAGTCATCTACCTCAAATTTAAATGCCATCAAAACATATCATCCTCCCTATTCAAAACCCAAATAAAAGATCAAATTGTATATTATATTTTATATTTAGTATTCTGTAATAATTGTGAAAAGACAGTAATTTTATATTATCACTAAAAAAACCATACAGATGAAGTTGAACTTAATAGGATATTTGCATTTTAATACATTCAAGTATTAAGATGTTTCATCATAGAAAACTGAAAGCTCACAGTGGTGCCCACACATAGATTATTTCATAAATTGTTGTGTAGTAATAATTCTAAACTTGATGTGCTTTCATTTGTAGTAGATTTTTGAAAATCTACTTTTGACATCACTAACACAGACAGACATAAAAGATGGTAAATTGAGAGATAAGAGAGATGGCTTGGCAGTCAAGAGAACTGGTTGCTCCTGCAGAGGACCTAGGTTCAATTCCCAGCACCCACCTAGCATTTTACAACTACCTCATAACTCAAGTCCTAGAGGAGCTGACACTATCTTCCTGCCCCAGAGGATACTGCATGCATGTGGTACACAGACATACTGATGGGCAAAATACTCATACATAGAAGTAATAGTAATTTAAAAATTAAGTATATACACCTTCAAAACTCAGTGGGGAAGAGATAAGCAAAATCCTTACTTGTCTTATGGAGGAGTGTTTTCAGTAAATATGACATTCACTGTATTTCTTATGAGCCACCTGAAATAAAACAAAATGGAAGTCTGATTTACTGGTTAAATGGTAGTTGGGTCCCAGTGACAAGAGTGCAGAGTACACATGAAAGTGCTCTTTTATAAGCAAGAAGCCTGCGATACCACAGATCTGCTCACTGACTGTATTTCTCCGCTGAAATCCACTACAATCGGAGCCCACTCCCCCGACTAGAACCCACTGAATAGCCGCATCACTTGGGGCAGGCTCTTAATGTCTACAGTTCTTTTTCATTTTCTCTGTTGGAAATAATGATTATTTATGGGCTGAGAAGAAGTCGGAGCAGTGTTCAGAACCTGCCTCGCATGCAGAGTAGCTGATCTAGAGATTTTGGTCTGAAGATAGGTTTCATGGGTTTCCTGCAGAGGAATTTAATCAGAGGAAAAAATATGAGTGCCAAGTAATTCTCTGAGGTGCTTGGTTCTAGACTAAATGACCTCACTGCCCACTTGGGAAGAATGAACCTCCATACAAGAGCTATGCAGAATAGGCCAGGAGGGGGCCTTGCCTGTTCACAGCCATACTTCTGGGATTTAAACATTGACCCTGCCCCTGTTGACACCTAGCAAACTACAAAAGGGTAGAGGTAATCCAGAAAAACTATTTGGAAGGATGTGTAGCCCCGGTTCTCCTTTATCCTAAATTTAACCCAAAGACAGGAAGGCTGGCTACCAAATCTGCCGCAAGCAACATTGCCAGAGAGCTATAAGCACCTTTTGTGCTGTATACAGCTATAAGCACCTTCTGTGCTGTATACAGCTATAAGCACCTTCTATGCTGTATACAGCTATAAGCACCTTCTATGCTGTGTATAGCCCTAAGGTGGGAAGAAATATTACAGTGTCCTTGAGTGCTATCAAATCCTGTAGTAGTTAAGTAATTACCATTAAAATCATTGTTATCAACTAAAATAAAATTTAAGAATGAAATAATGAATCCTCAACTTAACTTTATATATGCTTTTATCCAATTGTCATATATGATAATAGTAAAAGTTATTTATATGAGAAATGAACTTCCTTTAACACATCTGATCTAGGTTGGAATGATAGCTTGGTTTATAGCTGGCTCTATGATTATTCTAATAACCTTCATGAAGGAAGAAAACCAATTTCAGAAATGCATTCACAGGAAGAAAAGAAGAGGTTTTAAAAGAAATGTTTCCCTAACAAACATCTAGTAGAGTTATTGCCATGAGTTATGGACATAAAAACAATCTTATTTGTTTAATTTATTTAAGAATGTAGGTGTAGCAATGTTAAAATTTGTACTAGCAAACCCAGTGTGGAGAGCTGAGATGACTCAGTGGGTAAGATTGCTTGCTGTGTAGCAAAAGCAAGAGGAACAGAGTTCAAATCTCTGGGACCTGCATGAAAGCTAGGCATGTCCATGCTTTGGAAAGACAGAGAAAGAGGGTTCTAGGGACTTTCTGACCCTCTAGCATAGCTAAAAAGACAAACTTTAGGTTCAGTGATAGACTCTCTTGAAAAAACAAGACAGACAGAAATAGAAGACACCAGACATTCTCTGCTCTCTTGCATGCACATAATGAGCACATGCACACACACACACACACACACACACACACACACACACACATGATTGTAAAGAAAGCAATTTTAAAAATGAAAGTAAGTAAATTTTGTTTGTAGGCAAATCGTGTACACGTTTGCTTTATAGTTCACAAACTAATGTGCTGTTTCTCTCATGATGCATGGTACTTGGGTTACACAGAGACATTGTCATGCAATACACATTTAACATGCCCACCCTTCCCCTCACTGTCCCATCGGTCTGCCTTGTTTATTCCTTAGACAGTTTTACTTCTTGCTTTATGTCATATGTATCTGTGTAAAATCTAGGACCCACAAATGAGACAAAAAAGCTTTTTGTCAGAGACTGATTTAATTTGCTTCCTAAGATTAATTATCTCCAGCTGCATCCATTTTCTCCTGCATGTAACATTATTTCATTCTTCCCGATGGCTACGTAATTCCTATTATATGTGTATATCACAATCCTCTATCCATTTTTTTTATTAACAGACATGTGTTAAGGTTCTAAGTTTAGCTATTGTGAATAAACATCTAAGTCAACAGATACGGACACCTGGCCAGCCACAAAGGACTAATGTTACCATGGCCCTTACAGTGATGTGTGATTATTATAGAAACCACCCCTCAGCTTAGAGTGTTTCTTTGCACTAAAGTCACCCCATGTTCATTAGGACAAGTAGTACTTGGGAGTTTTTGGATGCTGAGACAAAGTAAAGCACTGTTAATAGTTGTATCCTTTTCCAAATTCCTATTTTTGTTTTGCTTTGTTTGTTTTGGAAAGAGTATTTCATGTATTTCAGGCTGACTTTGAACTTTGCTGTATAGCCAAGGATGAGCTTGAACTTGTGACCCTCTTACTTTTGCTTCCTAAGTAGGATAGTAATTACCCACTTATTCCTTTTCCCTAAACTACAGTTAGTTTTTTGCAGGTAAAGACTGTCTTCTCCTTATTATGTGATCCGTAGCGCTTGACATTCTTTCTGCCTTATGAATTCTATGTTATGAACAGATAACTAAACACATGAATCTGGAGTTTGGAGATGTGTTGGTAATGTGAGGAACTGAAAATGATCCAGGAGAATTTTAAGTGAGAATAATGAGGCCGGGTAGAGAAAAGCACAGGAAACAAGTGCTTCAGTGTTAGTGATGACTAGAATATTAAGGAGGAGTTGGTGAGTAAAGTATGCTACCAGCAAGGTACTCGTCTCAAACTAATACCTTAAAGAAAGAGGGCTGCCGTTTACAAGAGTTGGCGACTGCACAGTTGTCAGTGTGAGTGGGGAGAATGGTTTTAAACAGAGTCAAGAGTGCTCTCCACAGTTGACTGGCGCCAAGGCAGAGGGTTGGGATCAGGTTTGGCAAGTTGATTTCCATGGGAGAAGTTTTAGCTGGAAGAGAAAAGGGTGAATGAATGGCATCTGTAGGGGTGTGGTCAGTGGAGTCTCTGCTTTCAGTCAGAATAAACTTAGCCAGACTCACAGTTATTTATAGACAGGACTTGTTATCATGCAAGGTTGTTCCCTGATAGCCTTTACTGATTTATGTTTGTTCCCCTTCGTGCATGCTTTCCTGGGCAGCTAGCTTTCTAGTAGTTAGACATAACCTCGCAGGTGTGACAGGAGTCCCTGTTCTTCCACAGAGAAGATTTTAAAGGTCACTTCCAGACTAAGCTTTTGTCCCTTCTCCTTTAAGGAATAGAGTTGTTTCATATGAGACTTTGGTTACTTGCAGATTTCTCTTTATGTATGTATTCTTTCCATAAACTCTGTTGGAAGCAACTTTCCTATGTCTGCATGCCCATAGTCCCAACTGTATTAATTCTCCCATCTTTTCCTGGGAATTAGAAGCCTGCAGTGTTTATGAAACTTGCTTCTGAGTTGTCACAGCCTTAGGGGACATCTTAGGAGATGACAGCATGGTGCTGTTGCTTCTATGGATTTTAATTGAACTTATTGAAAGTTTAAGGTAGGGCAGACCTGGATTATTTTTGCCAGTGAGTTCATTGCCCAAGATTATAAATATATAAATAGAATGATGACCTCATGAATAAGCATCTGGGAAAAAAGCCAGACTATAGCAGAGGTCTTGGATGGAGAATGCCCTTCTACTTTGTTATAAAACGCTAGAGACTCTCATGTGTTTATCCTCTCTCTTAGAAACTGGTTCCCCTCCAACATGCTCAGACCAACAACAACAACAAGGAATATTGGCTGGTCAAATGACAAATGAGGAGATGTCACTGTTGTCATTGATCTTACTTCTGTGTATCTCTCAAGACTAGATCTATTCCTTTAACTCTTTTCAGCCTTTATGGGAAAAAGTAATCATCACTGGTGCATAGCTTGATGCTGCTAAGCTATGATCTAGACTGCTTACCCATTTGAGAGTGTAATATTATAATTCATGAATTAGTACTTAGCATGGATGACTGTGTAGACAAATCAACCTGTCCACACTTGTTCTCTTCCTCCTGAGGCAAGCATTAGTTCCCTACTTGATCCCCAAGGTCTTCTTATAGAGCTGCATGATCCTTATCATTTTGAGGATCTCTTGAAGCTCTAAATCACCACACTTTAGCAGTCTCATTCTTCCTACTCATTTCTCTTCCTACTCATTCTTACTGTAGCTGGTAGCTGAACTTTTCTTTTGAGACCTCTTCACGCTTTAATAAATTACTGACAAGCTTTTTTTTAGCTTGATATTTCATTTCCTCAGAGCACAGATCTGACCACCTTCCAAAAAACCTCACTCTTTAGATGTACCGGCTCTATCTCCCTGTGTCAATGACATTATTCTTGGTGAAGCTTCCATTTAGAATGTTTCTCACAATTGTGACCTGTTATAATCCTACCCAAATCCAACTCTTAAATCATACTTTTAGGACCTTCCTTCTATATATCCACTGAGGCTTTGGAGTTATCTCTTACAGTCAGCCTTTATTGCAAATACACCTGTACTTATTTCCTTGGTAATGCTAGGCAGACTATACCAAATTCACTTTTCTTTTAGCAGTTATGACTTGTGTATGTATGTATGTATGTTTGTATGTATGTGTGTATGTATGTGTGTGTGTATGTATGTATGTATGTATGTATGTATGTATGTGTGTATGTATGTGTGTATGTGTGTATGTATGTGTGTATGTATGTATATGTACACGTGTGTATGTCAACTTAAGTTTAAATACTTGTTGAAATGTATGCTGCTTTTCCTTTTTCATTGTTATTTCATTCTATGAGGCTCAGCCACTTGGATCTTATAAACATCTGCTCATTTTTGATAGCTGTGATAGTGAAAGCTGACATGGGCCAGCAGGAAAGGGAACTCAACACTTTCAAGATTGTCCTAATAAGATTTTCTCTATTCAGACCAGGACCATGACTTCATTCTTACTCACCTTAGAAGCATCATAAATGACATCAGCTTTGGCATTAATCCAATTTCACCATTAACTTTCTCCATAAAATTTGATTAAGAGGCATTGCAGGACTTTTATAATTAAGGGTAGTGCATTATAAGATTATTTTCTGTCCAGGGTTTGCCATATTCTGGATGATACTGAAATTCACTACCTGTTAAGTGAAATACCTACTGAACAACCTTTTATTTGATGAAAAATTCCTAACATTAGTTTCTACCTTAAGTCTAAACTTCCATCTTCACAAGTAATTATGTTTTCAGCTATGTTGACTCTGCCTATAGGAATATTGAAGTAGCTATGCAGTTCTTGGTTACTCTCTTTGATTCAGTGAATCGGTGTATTGTACAGTAAATACATTGTTAATGCTTGTTAATAGTAGTTGCTGATTAATATAGTTGATTGATAGCCATACACTAATGACTATTCATAATTATTCCTTTCCATTACATTATTGATTAGAAAGTGTTAACTATATGAATGCAATATGAGTCAAATATTTAATACTGAATCTGTAGTAACTTTTATTTTGTAAGAATATTTGAAGTAGTCAAGTTTTATCATTACCAGATTTTGGTTTTAGTTATGATATATAACATTTGAAAAATAAGGTTCCTAAATGGTATTATTTGGTGTTTGCTACACTGTGAATTTATAAGTGGTTTTTCTTTAACTTCAATCTGAGTTGTTTGGGGGGATTATTTTCTTTTAATATTTTGCAGAATTGATATTTGGAGATTTCTGTAAAGTCACTTATAACTGAATATAGCAAATTTAGACTGTCATGATCTAACCTGCCCTTAAGAGGCTGAATTAGTGGCAGCTTTTTCTCTTTTTCCCTTATGGTACTGAAGATTAAACCCAAACTTGTATTATATATACCAGCATAAGCAAGAATTCAACCACTGGACTATAACTCAACTAGAGTAATTTAATTTGTTTGTTATTAGAGAACATTCTCTTGGAATGTTGCCAGCCATTGGTGCTGGCATCTTTCCTAAGGGGAGTTCTCCTCAGATGGAGCTTTAGGCTGCTATAATAGAATTCTGTTCTTCTAGCTGACATGGATATGGGTACCTGAGGAAACCAGAAGAAGTTGTGAAATCCTCTGTAGCCGGAGATATAGGCAGATGTAAGCTGCTAGAAAGAAATAGGTGCTAGGAACCAAAATTGACTAAAACACTGTCAAGAAATCCTGATGAGTGTGTGCACTTGTAATCACTATTGTCTGTTATTCTAGTCCTATTTGCATATCATAGAACTAAGCACTTCATACACCAATATTGTGCCACCTACATGATGACACCGGGCTCCTGAAAGGCTAAGCAGTTTGCCCTTGAACTTTAGTCCTTTTCTTTATCACATTGCTTTCTCTGCCCAGACACAGTAGAGGAAAGGATGGGTAAAAGGACAAGGAGAGAATCTAACTTTGCAAGACCACATACATTCTGAGTCTGTAGCTTTCCTAGATAAAGTGTGAGGACAGAAAATGCTATGTAAGTCACATCAGATCACAAATGGTCACAGAAATTCAGGTGATGAGTTGTGGCTCTCCTGAGACCTGTGAACTGCTGAGATCTGGACCTGTCAGAGAGGCTGGGGCAGCTTTTGCAGAACAGTGGGCGGTCACTGTTAGGCTTTACTACACGGAAGTCTAAAGCCAGCTCCACGAATTGAGACCAGGCATAGGGAACTTGTCTGTTTGCCTTCTTGGTGAAGGATAAAAATGTGTTGTCCTCCCTGTTTGAGACTATCACTCATGAGATGCTAGATAGGAAGACAATGGGAGGAAGCCACTAAACTAAGAACTGAGCCAATCATCCGCTGGGTCTGTGATGCGACGATAGCCTTCTGGAGGTCTCCAGGATGTAGTATTCAAGCCTCTGGTGTGAAGGAGAGAGAGATAGGATTCTAGGCACAAAATGATTTTTAAAAAACATATTTTTAAAAAGAATAGAGTTAATAATGGAGCTATATAAAATAAATAAAACTAAATTTAAAATTTTCTCACCTCAAGTAAAATTACATGTAATTCCATAACTCATGAGAAAACCCAACTCTAAGAAAAACAGCCAGAAATATTGGCCACTGAAAATCAGTATGTTCTAGAACAGTGGTTCTCAAGCTTCCTTATCCTGGAACGCTTTCATACAGTTCTTCATATAATGGTGACCCCAACCAGAAAGGTATTTTGTAGCTACTTCATAATTATAATTTTGCTGCTGTTAAGGTATAAATTGCAATGTAAAGGTCTGTTATGTGGGATGTCTGATATGTGACACCCCCCACAAAGGGTTGTGACTCACAGGTTGAGAACCACTGGCCTAGAAGCATTTGATCCATCAAAACAGCCTAGGAAAATATCTCTGGAATTCTGAAAATATGGCATAAGAAATATCAGCCATAAAGGCATAAAATGGTGCAAAAATGTTAATTATATAATCATTATATACTTATAGATATTTATTGAGATGACCCTGTTACAGTGCTAGACAGTAATAAGCAAACACATTTCTGTAGTCACATAGAGAAGAGATATTTGAGGGTAGGAAACACTAACTTTTTGAAGATGAAAGTAAGAATAAGAATGAATAGACATCTTGAAAATAAAAAGATAATTATTAGAGTAAACTTTGTAACAAAGTCTAGGTTATACCTTACTTAAAAAACCATCTAAAAGGCAGTATGGATAGATATGAAAAGGAAAGAATGTGTATGTGGGGTGAAGGCTAAGGGGAGACTAGTACACTTTGAAAGGTGTAAGTACGTCTCTAGTGGGAGTGACAAGAGAAAGCAAACATTTTGGTGGAAAGACAAAATTTGACAGTTTGTGACTGCAGCCATTTCAGATCTGAAAGTGAGGTTTCTCCCATGGAAAACTTTAGTCTGAGATACTACCTGCATCTATAAAAATAAGTGTCTATCTGAATACTAGTGGTTAAACTATAGAACAGAGATGGGTAAGGAGCCCTCAGCTCTCAGCAATAATAGTAATAATAATAATAATAATAATAATAATAATAATCACAAAACATATCTCTCCAGATCTTAAAGTGGTTTTGGTGGGCAAATACTTTTGATATATATTCTAAAATTTTGTGACATAATATGCACTAAAAGACAGTGAATGAAAATATAAATTGAATAAGCAATTTTTAAAATTAAATAGTCTCAAGGACCTAAGATAAGAAAGGTGTTGGACTGAAAATGAAAATGTTAACTGATCAACTTTAACTCTGTGTAAAAGTCCTAGTTATGGACCAGGTGGGGGTGGATGCACTCCTTTACTCCCAGCACTTGGGAGGCAGAGGCAGGCAGATCTCTGCGAGTCCAGGCTAGTCTGGTCTACAGAGTGAATTTCAGGACAACCAGGGCTACACAGAGAAATCATGTCTCACTTCCCCACACCTCAAAGTAATAGCTAATGACTAGGTATAAAGAAAGTGTAATATTATACAAAAGTAGGAGCAGACCAATGAGAGGAAACATGAATGGTTAACAGATATGTATAAATTCAAATTAAGTGGCTGGAGGTTGGAAGTCCTTAAGCATAGCTATAGAAATGCACACACCTGTTCTCTGCCATCTCTGGCAGCAGCCAGCAGTGTGACCTGTGACGACCTTAGTATGACAGCCATCCATGTGAACTTCTAGGAGTCAGAAATGCATTTGTTCTAGGGGAAGAACCGCCATTGGCACAAGCAGAAGAGTAGAGGAGAATATACTCCAGGGGCTGTGACTACCTTTTATTTTTTTTTTTAATGGTTTCGAGGTTTTTTTTTTTTATTAGATATTTTCTTTATTTACATGTCATATGATTTCTCCTTTCCCAGTTTCCCCTCAAAACAAACAAACAAAGAACCCCCCCAAAAAAACAACAAGAATAAACCCCTGTTGTTTCCCCCCTCCCCCTGCTTGCCACCCCACCCTCTCCCACTTACTGGCCCTGGCCTTCCCCTACACTGGGGCACAGAACCTTCACAGGGCCAAGGGCCTCTGCTCCCATTGATGACCAACTTTGCAATCCTCCACTATATACATGCTGCCAGAACAATAAGTCCCACCATGTGTACTCCTTGGTTGGTGGTTGAGTCCGTAGGAGCTCTGAGGGTACTAGTTAGTTCATATTGTTGTGTGACTACCTTGATAATATTTTATTTATGTAATAGTAAAACCAAGGGCAAAATGCCACAATATGTTAAAGGTTGGTAGTGTGTACATGGCTTTTCATATTATACTAACTATGGCCATGTGTGTTTGAAACGAAAGACATGTTAAACTTCTGGCTGCTGAAGTATTAGGCATAGCGATAAGTTGATTAAACAGCAGGATGAGTTTTCTGGCAATGAAACTCACCTGATAAGTTTTGTTCAGTGGCTCTCAACGCCTTACAAGGCCCCCCGGGACCCTATCTGCCCAGTCTAGCCTTTCTTGGCACTATGCTCTGTAGACCAGCCTCACTGCATCTTTTTGCCCCACACTGGATCCATGCTTTCTGTTTCCTTATCCTTGAGAGTATTCCTTGTGGATTATTGCTGTCTTCTGCTTGGGAAATCTAGGGAAAAATTTAAATGGTGCTTGAATCCCTTTTGATTTTGCTCCTGATCCTGTGGTTGTAGTGCAAATTGATTCGTTGGCTCATTAGAGCCATCTTCCTGGTATTTGAGGGGTGTCTATGGATCATGTCATTGTACCCTCGCGTTGGGACCAAGCAGTGCCTGGTGCTGATTCATCCTGTATTCATGGTCGTTTATTTGCTCTTCGCACTCATTACAGGTGGTGCCTGGGCTGAATTCTAGTGAGTAATAACCAACTTGTAATACTGAATTAATTACATGCAAGTTGTTTCAAAGAAAAGCTTGATCAGTGCTTTAGGAAAGGAGAAACTAATTCTCAGTAAGAGTGAAGGTAATTGTCATTTTGGAAGTTGTCCAGCGTTATCTTTCCTAATCTAGTTGGTAAAACTTCACCGAACCATTTTGCTTTATTTTGAAAAGTGGACAGCAAGCAAGACTAGTACTAATTATGTGATTATTGCTGTAGGCCACAGCCTGCTGAGGGCGTCAAAACACAGCTTCAGGAAGTAATTTTTCTCCTGCGTATCATTTTGCCAGTTCTTTTTTTTTTTTTTTTTTGAAACAAGTAACCATTGCCTTTGCATAGCCCTGACAAACCTTGTTGTCAGGGCCCTTCCTCATTTATTGATATTTAAGCAGCAGTAGTTGGAAACCAAACATCTTCTTCATGCATTTTATATTCTTTGTTTTCTAACAATAAATGGTTTTCTTTGGACTCTTGCAGGGCATTCTACTTGGACAAGTCAAATTCCCCACCGAATGCCACATCTAAAGCTGCCTACATAGATAAGGTAAAATAGTGACTGCATTCACTACTCCAGTATCCTCACCTGCATCCCTGGTAGCGCTTATGGAGCACTGTCTGACTTGATACTTACAATCCCCAACCCGCAGCCTCCATCATAATAGGATATTTTAGATCAGTAATCTAAAAGCTGGGACAGCTGAATTGCATGCCACCTAAATGGACTTCTAAGCATGTTGAGCTTTGTGTCCCTCATTTTTCGTTTTAGCTCATGAGGTCTCTCAATGCTTTAGATGAGCTTTACCGGCTGATCACCTCGTTTATCAGATCCAAACGCATCGCCGCCTGTGTGAACACACCTTGCAGCGCCTCTGGAGTCGGGCTGCTGTCAGTTTCTTCAGAGCTGTGTGACAGGCTTGGTGCCTGTCACATCATCATGTGCAGCAGTGGTGTGCACCGGTATGTGAACCTCTCTGCCTTGCTGGCATTTTTCTTGATCCGTATTTAATATGGCAGACTTTGGCTGAATTAAAACTCAAAATGTTCAAATGACTCAGATGTGTTCAGGTTCAATTTGAGATATTTTCTGGTTTGGATATTTGAGATTTTGTTAACTATAGACAGACTAATTAACACAATCCTGTATTTATGCCAGGATAGCTGAAATTTGTATCTCTCTCATGTTTGCATCATTATGTTAGTACTTTATGTTCAAAAGGAACATCTTTCATATTCACTGCAGGAATTTCCTAGTTGGAGTTGAACACCAATTTCCTTTGTGTGTTCACCAGGCATTCTCTCCTTCAGTTACTGACATCCCTAGAGCCAAATTGCCATGAGCACAGTATTCATGGAGATAGCTAACTGCCTTTATCCCATGGTCAGCAAAATGATGGTCCAGGAGATCACCTGATAAGATATGCTTTTCATGAGAAAGCATGCCAACTGTGTTGTATGGAGCACGAAGGCAGCTGCATCAGTCTGAGCTCCATCAGACTCAGACTCCAATGGCGTGAGCATCCCAACTCCAATTTCTCTTCATATTCACTTCTTCCTCCCTCCTCATTTTCTTCTGGAAGTGAAACCATATAAATAGAAATAATAAGGTAGAATTTTAGTCTTCCCATTAATCTAAATAGGGCCTCATGTCACAGAATAGACTCTCTTAGTGTTAGGCCATTTAGACTTTGAAGGTCATGATTACTTATTTATTCACATTATTTGGTCCTTAGTCCATGCAAAGTGTTATAACTGGTGCTGTATGACACCATACAGTAAGAGTGTTCATGTTGGAGACAAGCATGATTAGCAAATGGGGCAATATCACAGTTAATAAAATTAATGGTAAAAATAACAAGGATGAAATCACAGCAACAACTATAGTGTAAGAAAATATAACATAGGAAATTTAAAGGTAATGAGCAGGATTCATGGGGAGTCAATCAATCTTTCAGAGCGTTAGATCCAAACCATTCCATGGAGGCAATGTCTCAATTAGGATAATAGATTAACAAAAAGCAGGGAAGTGCCATGCAAGGCAGTAGGTTGTACAGTTCAGGACATTCACAAAGTCTAGTTTTGAAGCCTGGTATGAACTTATGTATGAAATGTTACAAGACAAGTTCTCAAGGCATATTGCATAATCTTTTTACTAGCAAAGAAATAATTTTTCTGATAACTCCCTGTTCATTGAACCTGTTCTCATGTATTCATTCTTCACCCTATCTATGTTCATTAAGGACTGATTAGGTCTCCACACTATTACTGTTGCTGGGCTAACTGTATTGAAAAGAGAAAGGCCCCACTTGTATATAGTGTATGTGTGCATTGCATTGTGGGAGATAGACAATAAAGGAAGAACACATGTATTGCAGGTGGATTGACTCCAGAGAATTGAGGTTAGAGTAGTAGAAAGTGCCAGCTTGAGAAGGGGTATACCTTCTGAGGGCTGGGCAAATTCATGAGGCCTTCAGGAAATGAGGGAACCATTCATTCACTTATATGAGACAGAGCCATCCAGCTACAGAGAAAGAACAGGAAGCTTTTGACAGGAGTATGCCAGCTGGGTTTAAGGAATAGAAAAAAGTCCATGGTGTACAAAACATGGTGTACAAGGCATCACCTTGACTTTTAGTGTTCTTGCATTCTGTAGTTCACAATCAGTTAATCAGAGGAGCAGAACAAGCAGATAGCTGCTTGTAACTTTACATGTAGAAGCACATGCTCTTACCCTTGCATTGGTTTACTGAAATTTAAGGAACTTTAGTCTGCCATTTAATGCTGCTAGTCATAAGCAAATACTAGTAGTCAAAATTACTTTTACAGACATTGCATGAACACTTTTAGAGTTTAATGGGTGTTGTCAGCAATTTCTATATTCATTGATTTTTATGTAATAATTATAAATAACATTGACAATTTTTAAAGTGTGATTTTCTCCACTTTTACAATTAAAAATCAATAAGGGTTTGGGTTATTCCCTTCAGAAGGTATTTACTAAACTGTTGACAGATGCTGAATTTCAATTTAAAACTATTTGAAAGTTAGGTTTTATTTTCTATTATGCAGAATAACTTGGGACTTTCATATAAATTTTCATTTTTTCTATGAAGGACTTGCTTAGAGGTTTTTTCAGTAGGATAAAATATGTTCCAATTTACATTGGATCCAAAATTCCACAGAATGCTGTTCCTAAAATAATCCTTTAGTAATTCTAATTTAGGCAGCTAGAAAGGAAGTGAAGCCAAGCCAGGCCTGAAGAGCCATTAAACAAGGAAGCTTGCAGTCATTGCCCACTACAAGGACAGATTCAGTGTTAATCAAATGGCATGTAAGATATTTTTAGCATTTATTTTTAAAATAAAAATGAGAAATAGGCAAACTGTAGACTATCCACGAGAATTAGTCTACTGCATTCTTAATTACTGTGTAAATGGGGGGGTGTCTAAGTATTTTATTATTGGGAGCAAAAATGTGGGTTTTAGTAGGAAAGATAAGCTTAATTCCCATCAACATAACCTCTACATGTTTAATAATGCACATGCAGGGTTAAAAGGATGGAGTTTAAGATGAATTATGAAGATCTCATAGCACTTAGCCCAGCTTTGTTTTTATTGATCTTTCCCACAGGGTGTCCATCCCTATCCCTCATGCTCTGCGCTGCCTCTCCTTGGTAAATAAGCTTTCCATTGCCACTGAGTAGAGAAAGGTTGCCTTCTAAAAGATATAAATGTGATTAGAAGTGATTTAGCAGTGGACATGTTTAGCATTTCCTCCTTGTATGTCCACTTCTTCCATTGTGAGTCTTTTCATGATTTCTATCCAGCACTGCATATTGGCACGGTGCTTTATTAGAGCATGCTGGTCTTTAGGAAGAGTTCATTGTGGGCAGGTTTGTGGAAATGGGTTGTTACAGTAAGTTTGGCCCCTTCAGTTCTCTGGTTGTTGCCCATTTGCTTTCAGTAGGAGATTACACAGCCAGAATGCACTCACCAGGTAGAAACCCCTCAACCCTGGACTTTTTCCTCAGTCTCAATTTTAAGAATTAAATGTATTTATCAATTACCCTATCTTGTGTATTCTGTTGTAGCAGCACAAAAGACGTGTTTCCATCTGTCCAGTTAATATTGCAATCCATGAGTCTGCCATCGATTACTAATTTCTTGTTTAATGATTATTGTTCCCCCCTGCTGTTGCACATAATACTAGCACAGAGGCACACTTTTATATCTTTCTGTCTCTTAAGTTAAAATAGCCCATCTTCTAGTCAGAATGACTGTGTCCCAAAATATAAAGCTTTCTAGTTAGTACATTGTAGTTAAAGCTTCAAAACAAATGACTCTCAGTGTAATACAATTCGGGTAGGTTATCTTGGGTTCCCTTGTCTGCAGAGGGCAATGGAATTCATCTGCATATTGCTCTTAATTGAGGGACAATTATATTCCTGTATTGCTTTAATTTACACCCCCATGCTAACTAATGAAAGTATTGGTTTTCTTATGACTTTCCTTTCCTACAGAGACATATGTTACTTATACTGTGTTGTTACCTGCCTTATAGGGTTAGTTTTGTTCTCCCAATGCAACCTTTTAATGGTATTGAATCAGCTTTGTGGATTTTCAAGTTCTGCTTTGTACTCATACCAGTTATGTGTACCAGGCAATCAAAAAGCTGGCAACTGCGACTGAGATTGAAATGTTTCTTTTATTTTTCATTGTAGTATCCTTCCATTTAGTGTGTTTAATTTGTTTGTTCGTGTTTCTTATTTCAACTCTGGTTAGTAGCTATCATTTTCCCTTTAACAGCTATAAATCAGGATCTTACAAATGTTACAAAGCCTCAAATATGTTTCTATCTGAGTCCACAAAGATGCCTTTCTCTTCTTCTATGTTAGTGCCTGCTTTGTCAGACCCTGGGAACCCACCAGTAGAAAGTTTCTTGAAATGACACGTTTACAGACTTCCCAGTGAAGGCAAGGTATCTGTGACCATAGTGTGTCTCTTTAGGAACCTGTCTTTACTCATCTTCATCTGAGTTGCAGTAGTAGGTGATCCATGGGATCTTGGTGTGGCCAGCAGACAGTAAGGGATTTGAGTGCAGGGCTAAGAAGTGCCTGGTCAAATTCTTCTGTATTAAAGAACGTCTTTTTGCTGTCATGATTTCTGGTGTGACTAAATTTCTTCAGGAATCAGGACATCCATTTCAAGCTAATATTCCTAGCCTTTCATCAGTGGAAACAGTTAGATGAGCCTTTGAGGCTTCCCAGTCCCCACTGCATCATAATCCTCCTTGTGAAGAACTGCCCACAAATGTGAGAAGGGCACAATGCATGCTAAGGCCAGCTGGTTACCATTATTAAAGTACAAATACTGATGGACCTCTTTTGGCACACATATTTGACAGCAGGCTATTTTTATTATTAGGTGTAGAAAAAATTGTATATGTAAAGTTTTAGGAAACAAACTTAAAAGGATCCATTTCCAAAATGCATTTATTAGTAGCTTATTAGGAAATTGAGGTATCTTTTCCTATTTAAAATTTCAAGACTGGATTGGAGTCATAGGGTCATGCCCTTCACTAC
The DNA here is from genome assembly GCF_008632895.1 of Mastomys coucha. Taxonomy (NCBI): domain Eukaryota; kingdom Metazoa; phylum Chordata; class Mammalia; order Rodentia; family Muridae; genus Mastomys; species Mastomys coucha. The sequence continues at coordinate 40,401,029 of NW_022196896.1, forward strand.
ATCCACCAACAGAAGCCCGATTGTGTAAGCATGGTACAGGACCCGAAGTATGACTACAGTATTTGTTAAGGAAATCAAATCTAGACAGTAAAATATAAAAGCAACTGCAAGGAAATTGGTATTAGCAATGCTGCCAATGGAATAGCTTTTATTTCAAAGATAAACAATATGCTGAATTTTGGTTTAAAAGTTACAAAAGTCTGCCAGGCGGTGGTAGTGCACGCCTTTAATCCCAGCACTTGGGAGGCAGAGGCAGGCGGATTTCTGAGTTCGAGGCCAGCCTGGTCTACAGAGTGAGTTCCAGGACAGCCAGGGCTACACAGAGAAACCCTGTCTCGAAACAAAACAAAACAAAGAACCCTAGCTAGATGCTTCCATTCAGAGTCATGGCATTAGGAAACTCTGGATAATGTGGACAGAACTGAGCCAGAAATGAGAGAACCCAGACAGGACCAGACAGTAGTACTGAATAGCAGCAGCGCCCAGGCTCTGTAGCCAGTGTATCCAGTCAAACTCCCAAAGCAAAGTAGAGCTGAAGTGTATGGGTGAGAGAATCCAAGCCTGGGAGGGAGTGTATAATGTAGAGAAGCAGAGTCATCCATGCACAGTATTGAGGGTACCTGTAGCAGGTTCATGTCCCTGCACACCCTTGCACAGCCAATGCTTCCTCAGAGAGCTTTACTGCTCAGTTACTGGAGGCTAATTGACAGTGAACACCTTGATGCTGAGCAGGGCTGGTTAGAAATACACGCGTGTGCTAGAAGAGGAGGGGTCAGGGTTAGGGCATATGTATGCCAGTGGTTGGCTTTTAAACTTAAGTTTAAAGAGATATATGGAGGCTGGGCAGTGGTGGACAATGCCCTTAATCCCAGCACTTGGGAGACAGAGACAGGCAGATCTCTGAGTTTGAGGCCTGCCTGGTCTACAGAGTAAGTTCCAGGACAGAGAAACCCTCTCACAAACATACAAAACCAAAACAAAACCAAAAAAGATACATATGAAGAATTTCAAGAGTCTTTGTTGGAAGTTGTAATAGAAGGTGTCATTATCTTTAATGAGAATTTCATGTTTAATTTCCTGTGCAATGCTGGAAACATGCCCCTTTAAACACCATTGCGTTTTGGCCTTGAGATAGGTAGAGAGAGTTGTGTAGTCAATTTATCTCTGCTGTCAGGATCCTGCCCTAGCTGTTGCTCATCACTCCTGCACTTTGCCTCCTTGTTTTTCACAATGCTGTGCTCTGCCGGTCCTGTCTTTGCTGATCCATTAACCTTCCAGCCCTCTAAGGATGCAATCTAGACATCACAGCAGATTTTACCAGGCCTGCCTGTCTGACAAGGGTCAAGTGATAATGCTCAAAAACTCAGTAGGTGCCCAGAGGTTGCCTCTGAAAAATACTACAAACAAACAAACAAACAAACAAAAAACCATGCCCCAATTTGACTTAGTTTTGGAATTTTTCTTTAACACACAAAAGCATTTGTGTGCTTCATTAAGAAAGGGGATTCCATTACATAAGTACTGTCATTCTGAAGTTCTCATAAATGTGTAGTAATTTTATCAAGAATTTCATTTGTCACAGAAGCGTTGCTAATGGTGAATGGGCTGAGAAATATCAATAGGTCAGCATGTGGCCTTCCCATATTAATTTTGCAGAGCCTCTGACTTCAGAGAGCCACTGCAGCCACTTGGGGACTGATCGGTGGTTAATATGCTGCTTTTTCCCCCAGGTGTACAATTTTCTTCCATGTAAGGCAATAAAAGAAAGGAGGAAAAATAGAGCCATGCAACAAGAACAAATTGGTTTCTTCAATAGGGTGCTTCGCTGTGCTCATCAGGGGACTTTGAATAGTGGTGCTCTGTGCATCATCATTAAATATAATTAGAAGTTAGAGTGTATGTGATCATTGAGGGAATGGAACATGCTTTGCATAGAGCGGTGCATTTTCTACAGCAGAATACAATCCCCTGGTAGATAGGGACATTATCGGATCAGTTTATCCTCAGTACTTGATTGCTTTACAATGGATACACCTGAGTGTGCTTCAAAACTGGTTCCCTTCTAATCCTGAGCACATTTTAGTAGGATAAGGCCTGCATCCATTAAAAAGCAATCTGAGTCTCCTGGATTCATCTGTATCAAAACAATGCATATAAAATACAAATGCAGGACCCAATATCGTGGTTGTTGAATGATGGATGTTGGGAACTCTAAAGGCATTAACTATGTGATACGAATTTCATGTAGAGAAAAGAGTGTTTGGTTTTGAATCAGAAAATGGTTACATCCCGTTACTCACTTGCTATTAAAGGAAGTAAATGGTTGCATAACCTGCTCTCTGATAGCCTCATGGATGAGGTGTGAATGGTGAGTTCTTTGTTACAGTGGAAGTGTGAAGATTAAATGAGCAGTATACACAAACACGATTGGCAGAGGACCTAGCCAGTGTAGGCACTTAGTTTTGATAGTAAATCAATCCATCCATCCTCATTGCAGTTAGAAATGTGAAGCACATCTGACTGTTTTTTTTTTTCTTCCATTTTTATGATATACCCCAGGTCCTCAGTCGTGCTAGGTAAGCTTTAAACACTGGAATGAAACTCCCAGCCCATAAAACACAGCTGTTCAAAATTACTAAATAGAGGAAACTGCAGGAACTATCAGAAGTCACCATAAGGATTCATCATAGGCAAGAAAGGGAGGGGTATCCCAAGAACACAAAATACCAGAGCTGCTTAGTGCTCATTTTGAGAACTTTCCCTTGCAACCTCATAGAAAGTCACTTAAAACGACACCAACAACAAAAGCAGTCGTCTCAAATTCAAATAGAGGAAGTTCTCATACCTAGAAAGAAAAAAACATTAGAATAGAGATCCAAGTTTAGGACGGGAAAGGAGGCAGGTGTTAACTTTTGTTCCTTGGTTGATAATCTAAAAGGCCATTTATAGAACTTTACTGTGGGGGGTTCTGAACTCCACCAAGGCGGGAGACTTGAGAGGCCTAGCCTTCCCTGCATTTATTCTTAACAAGGGAACCACTCTGGGAAGCTGGGCTGCAGCAGTTTACTATTGGCAAGGAGAATAGCCAGAGGGCTAGGCTTTTAAGTGAAGTGAATCAAAGCAGAAGAAAGAGAGGTGACAGCTTTGTGTAGCAGCCCTATTGTAGCCAATGAGGTTTATTCAATGCAAGCTTTTCTCAACAGTATTAATGTAAGACTAATTAAGCAATACACTGTGATATTTATGTTCCAAGTAGGAACAAAATTCACCTAGAAATATTAACTGGCAGATGTTGAAAGTGACAATGGTTAGATCTAGAGAAAAGGAAATGAAACAGAATCTTATGTATTGTCTATAAGGGAACCAATTATTGCTTTTGCAAATATGTATTATCCTTTCAATGCATTTGCCATATTTCTGAATAGATTTAATGATTGGGTCCTATTTACAAATAGATGCCAGTTATGGATAATAAAGAAATTAATCTTATCTTTTAGAAGTACTGGAATACTATTGGTACTTACTAGGGGTTGGTATGATTTTTTTAAAAGGTGTGCATTGAATACCTACTAAGTGTCAGGAATCAGAGTACACTGTAGAAAGCCTACAGTTGACGCAGATACAAGTCCAGCCTATTGGTGATGGTACAGTAGTCACTTTAATGAAATTGGATAATTGTTAAGACCATATTATGTACTACATGTGATAAATAATAAGATGGGCTATTTTTATGTAATCCTGAAAAAAAGCCACTCTGAGATATGCACCATCATTTAACTAGATTTATAGAGGAAGGCATTTAAGAAAATTAACTTGTTCAAGGTCACCGAACTACTATTTCACATTAACTAGAAATTTGATTGTTGTTAACATTATACTGTGTACTATATACTCTATGGTAAACAATAAGATGGATTATTTTTATATAATTCTGAAATAAAATCACTCTGAGATTTGCCCTATCATTCAGCTAGACTTATAAGGGAAGACATTTAAAGAGATTAAATAGCTTATCCAAGGTCACAGAACTATCTGCAAAGGCAGAATGCTATTCAAATCCATTTCTCCAATATCTGTTTTCTTAAATGTGTACACTCCTGCTGAGTAGGATATAGGATGGGACTTAAACCAGTGCCCACTGACAGTATATGAAAAATAGTTTGTGCAAAGCAGGAGCTAGTTACTACAGAGAACATAAGCAGTGGGGTTGAAGTTTGTGGTAGTTAGCATAAATCCACAACTGTATTGTGAAGACCTTATACTTCATCCAAAGACACAAGAGTCATGAACCATTCACATAATTGCATTTTCATTTGAACTTTAAGAGGACAACAATCTCAGTGGAAGAAACCAAGGACAAGAGGCTACTCAGAAGGGTCAGCGTGAGGTTGTACCAGTGTACATAATACATATTAGTGATATAGTAGAGAGGGGAGATTTAAGAGGTAGTTAAAAACTGAAAATGAATAAGATTGGAATGTTCTTTGGTGACGTAGTAATCCATTGCACACATGCATTGATTTCCTGGGAATGGGTAAGTTAAACTTGATGCTGTGGGGTTGATGATAATACACCACCTTTAATGGAACCTTAGAAGACCTTCAGAAATCACTCCAGAATGGACTTATGAAAATGTCAATGTTTGAACCACGTATTAAAAATCCTTCTAACCTGTGTCCTTAATAAATTAATTTTTATGCCTCACTTCTCAGGTTGGTGAACCTTTAACATAGCTGGTTCATAGATTTCTTTTTATTATATGTACTGGCTGGTTTTGTGTGTCAACTTGACACAGGCTGGAGTTATCACAGAGAAGGGAGCTTCAGTTGGGGAAGTGCCTCCATGAGATCCAGCTGTGGGGCATTTTCTCGATTAGTGATCAAGGGGGTAGGGCCCCTTGTGCGTGGTGCCATCCCTGTGCTGGAAGTCTTGGGTTCTATAAGAGAGCAGGCTGAGCAAGCCAGGGGAAGCAAGCCAGTAAAGAACATCCCTCCATAGCCTCTGCATCAGTTCCTGCTTCCTGACCTGCTTGAGTTCCAGTCCTGACTTCCTCTGGTGGTGAACAGAAATGTGGAAGTGTAAGCTCAATAAACCCTTTCCTCCCCAACTTGCTTCATGGTCATGATGTTTGTGCAGGAATAGAAACCCTGACTAAGACATTATAGTCAAAAGAAAAGGAGCCACCAAAATAGTCCACGAGAAAAGAGAAAACTGGGCATGAGCACTTACATCTCTTTAACAGGTAGAACTGTGTCTTTAGCTCAAATATTGTTAAAATAAATGGGTCAGAACAGATGATGCTCAGGAATGTGTGCAATCAGGTGGTCAGCAGTGTCTCACACCTATTAAAAGAAGCACCTGTGTGTCCATAGGTGCCACCAGAATGGCTCATATTCTTGTGCATTGCCCCCCATCATTGTTCAGGGGCTGAAATAGGTGTTAGGCACTTCCCTACAATTCGAATGCCCAGGTAACTGCAACCTAAGAAAGCAGCACCAAGAAACACGGACAATTAACTTCTTAATAATGCTTTCCCAATAGTCACTTGAACAAAGTGACTCAACTTTTAATTAAAGGAGAAACAACCAAGGCTCCCACTCAATGGGGGAAATAATCATTTTCTAAGATATAGATCTGTAAGGTTCTAAATATAAATCAAAAGCTACATAAGCTACAGTTCATATTTTCCCAGATGTCCTCAAATACTCCAGGGTGCTGTATCCTTGGAAATTTTTCTTTTCCTTGTCTCCAAGACTGCGGACAGCATCAGAGGTCAAATACTTAAGAAAACATTGCTCAGGTTGTATTTGAGTCATCAATATACACCCATAACTAATGATAGTGGATACTCTAGGCATAGCTGCGAGTTCTTCATATATATTCTGGCTCAGAAAAAGGTTTTAAACTAGTGCTCAGTGTCACTTATGATATTTCAAATGTGTGAAAATAAATACCAAGACCCCCTTGTAAGAGTTGTATTTTCTATATCTGATTAAAGTTTTCTTTAGATGAACATACACATGATACTATTTTATGACAATCTGTGGCTCCAAATCTAGAGTTGTTTATCATAAATCTGGTCTTTCATGTGTTAATTTGTTGTATTGAGTTATGGCCTGGATCTGTATATCTCTCTCTCTCTCTCTCTCTCTCACACACACACACACACACACACACACACACACTGAAGGTGGGCCAGATTTTAATACTGGCCCTGAGAGACAGTGCAAAATGATTGACTACCAACCAAAACATCAGTACTTCTGTCCCTGTGTCCACTGAGAGCAAAGGAATCTAGTACAGCACACACCAGCCACACTGGGTCCTACATCAGCCTTATTCTGACTCCAGCACCACCACTGTAAGGATGTGCAGCATTCCCTCAAGTATTCAATTTAACACACCTCTCCCTGAGAGTCTGTTTTACTACAGTCTGAATAGATAGTTAATGAGTCAATAGTTCTTGGAAGGTTTGAAGATATAATTAGAATTAAGCTGATGCTATTGTCTGTGATTATTGAAAATGACCAAATATGCAGAAGGCCCCAAGGTTTTGAGTTTGGTTTTCTTTTCTTTTCTTTTCTTTTCTTTTTTTTTTTGAGTCAAATTTATTCTAAGGGAGTCATGAAACATCTAAAGTAGGAGGATTACATGTAGCAAAAGCTGCTTTATGGAAGATTGAATGTCTTAAATCCTGACCATAGTATATAGTAGATGGGAGTAATACAGGGATGAAATAAGACGTTTTACACATAAGCAATTTTGAGGCTCTAAGCTTTTCATCGTCAGTAAGCTTCTGTTGAAGAAAGGCCCAGAATTTCATCTTAGCACTTTGTACCTGTAACAGTGAAAGGTAGAAGACTGTGGTCACTGGGGAGGTGCAGATGTTAGGGTCTGAAGGTAAGTGCCTTCTTTAAGAAAAATAATAAAAATGAGAAGACAAATGAAAGGAATGAAAGTTAGTATTTACAGTGAATCAGAACAAGAACAAGTCATAAGGTTTAAATGCTAATTCATACAATTCTTACAAAAGTTAGAATATGATTATTGTGTGACCCAGTTTTATCCTTTTGTCCCATATTTTTTATGCCACTGCCTTTCATTGCCTAGCAAATTATGATAATTTTGTGATAGTTTTCTATGAAGAGGATAGAAAATTTGTTCTAGCTTCTAGCATGACTGATCTAATTTGAGTTCTGAGAACTCAGAAAAACATTTCAGTAGCAAAAGTATATTACTGCTAATGGCTTGTACACTTTTTGTTTGTTAATTTAACTCCTTATTCCATAGCATATAGGCTAAGCCTTGTCCTTTTGAATGCTATTAGGCAGGTATCTTCAGGCTTTGTATATTTTCAGCTTGCTCCCTCTGTCCGCACATTCTTCCAATTGAAAGGAACAGAATATGGGGGTATCTTTCCTGTACCTGCTTTCTGACAAAGGAAGGTTTTGTGTAGTGGTCAAACAGGAAAGAATGCTCTGGAAGCTATTGCTATACCAGAATATTGGAATATCATAACTCAATGTAGAAGCGATTACGAATCATCTAAATAATTCCAGTGAAGCTATCCTGAATGCATCATAACTCAGCTCTCTCTAGTTCAGTTCCAGAAATAATCAGCAGCCATTGAAATGCTACCCAAGACATTATGACTGAAGAAGCTGTGGAGTGATGAAATTAGCAGTTGAAACCTTTTACAGTTCTATTTTACTTTGTGTAATTGAAAAAGGAAGCATATAATAGTGCTTTAATACTGCCAGGTCCCTTCTAAGGATCACAAAAGGATCATTTCAAGCAAGCAATTTAGAAGCTGAAGGTTTCAACATGGAAACAGATTGGCTCTTCTGGCAACTACTGGTACTTGGTGTGGAATGGACACATAAAATAGCCCAAATATTCACAGAGCAGTGAAGTCACTCCTCTGTGCTAGGTGCTGAGAAGATGCTCAGTTGGTAAAGTTCTTGCTGTGTGAACACAAAGACCAGAGTTCAACCCCCAAACCTACATAAGACTGTGGCGTTGTGCTGTGCACTTGTAGACCCAGTGCTGGAAAAGTGAAAACCAGTGGGTCTCTCAGGACTGCTATCCTGTCAGCACCCTAAGGAGCTGCAGGTCTCAGGCAGAGGATCTATTTCAAAACAAAACAAAACAAAACACAAAGTACACAAAGTGAAAGGCTCTTAAGTATCAACACATAAAACCTCCATATGAATGCACACACACACACACACACACACGCCTCACACAAAGACTCTTAAGTTAAACTATCCTTCAAAGTAAATTGGAGCCATTAGGAATAATTTATCATTTTATGTGTGGGTGAAATAGGAATGAGTTGATTCTGTTTTCAATATAGGATGTCCGGAAATATATTAATCATAAGCAGAGGTCTGTTGTCTTGTTTTCGTTTCTATGGTGAACTAGCAGTTCCTCTGGTATTTATCACCTCACCAAGTACATGTCCCCATAAGTGTAAGGCAGGATCCAAATCTAGAACATCTTATTGCTGAGGTCATCCTGGGCCTCTCTTCACTGCACTTCTCCACCATTTGTGAAGGAGTCACAAACTACTCTGTGACATTGATAATTTGTTTTAAAATTGTACATTTATATTATGTAATTTAAATGCTAAATTACTTCATGTCAACAAAGGAAAAAATAAACCTACTTAACTTTGTTTTTATTTAATAGCAACAAGAAGGAGCTACAAAATTGAAGGTCCATATTTTTCCAAGATAGTATAAAATTAGATATTTTTAAATTTTGTTCATGATTGAAAGTACAATTTTTTCTAGAAGGGAGATATTATAGCCAAGCAAGAAATTTCCTAGTGCATAGGATTTACTTAGCTCCTGGCTTCTCAGATGGACTTTCTTATTCTTACCCGAGATTTTTAAGCTTAGCCCCTTTGTAAAACCAAATGGTGCTCTATAAATCCCAGCAGTGTGTTTATATGTCTTTATTCACTCCAGGAAATCCATATTCCCCTTTTAGGAGTTGGAGTCTTTTAGATACAAGGACTCAAATGCTGGATTTTACCACCAGACATTCAAATGAAAGAGTTGAGAGATAATAAAGAGCTATGAGGCAAATAATAGCCTATCTCCCACAGAGCTGGGGCACAGTTCTTAGCTTACCTTAGGATGCTGAAGTTCTGGATTTTGTACATGGAAATAGGAGCCTAGAAGCCTGAATTGGAAACAGACAGTATATCCAATGTTTGTATGATTATTTCTTTCAACACAAAAAACAAAAAGCAAAACAAATAAATGAAAACTAAAGTTGCTTTTTAAATTTTTTAGTCAATCCTGGGACTTCACTAAAATATATAGTGCATTTTGTTGTTGTTGTTGTTGTGGTGGTGGTGGTGGTGGTGGTGATGGTGGT
>NW_022196896.1:40410474-40453749 GCF_008632895.1 Mastomys coucha
TTTAAGTAATCTCTCGTTGGTTCTAAACAGGAGCCCCTTAGCCAGATGTAGTATCTTGTGCCCATTATCCCTGCACTTGGATTGCTGTGAGTTCTTGATCATCCTGGGCTACATAATGAGTAGCACTAACTCAGCCAGTATTAAATAAGGTGGGCAGGTGGAGACTAAGTTAGGGAGGGAGAAACAAACAAAAGAGGTAACACTTGATGCTCCCTGTTCAGTGGCTACATTGATAGCCCAGTTGAATTGAAATCTTCTCAAGGCTCTTGCAGGCAATTTTGCTGTGTCACTATTTACAACTTGTGCAATGAAGAATAAGGCAGTGTAAAATGATTAGGGAAGTTGTTGACAGAAACCTCTCATTGTGTCTGTGTTCCCAGTAGAAGAGGGAGCCATGCTTCATCAGGGAAGCGCACACAAGTCTCAGCGTTAGAAAAGGAAGTCAAGAGTTTTCTTCCTTTAGCTTCTTTCAGCAAGTGTAATGCGCATTATTGATTAAACTGTTAGGGTCAACAGATTTAAAATTGGAGCAGGGGACACTGTACTGAGGACAAAAAGGTTGTAGCAGTTGAGGAGGCAGGCTATTAAATGAAATTGATTTTCTTTGTATATGAACCATTAGATACAGTGGTTGGCCTTCTGTGGCCTACAGGTAAATGCAACAAAATATGCAGAACAATTTGAACTAACTCGGATGCTAAGTCCTTGTGAACATCATGTCCAACTAGAAGTTCATTATGTAACTTCGAACCATTAGCATGTGGAAAATTCAGAGGAATTCTCAGTAATGATTATGAGGAGGTCACTTCTCCAGTTGCTTATTGGGAAGTGGAAATAAAAATTTTTGTTATAAATATTCAATTTTCTGTGGAAAAGATGTCTTTTATACATAGTTCACATGATAAGCTAATTTTTATTTTAAATTCTTTGTCATATATCCCCAGTCATGTAGCCCTGTGGCCTATTTTTCACTGTTAATTCTATCAAACTATTATTATTATTATTATTAATTATTATTATTATTATCATCATCATCATCATATATTTTTTATAGTCCAGTTGTTATCCCCGTCTGGGTCCTCCCTCTGACAGTTCCTCATCCCATTTCTTCCCCCTCCCCCACTTCCACCACCTTGAACTCGACCCTACCCCTTCTCCAAGAGGATGTCCACACCCCCACCCCACCAGACCTTCCTACTTCCTGGGGCCTCAAGTCTTTCCAGGGTTAGGTGCTTCTTCTTTCACTGAGGCCAGGCCAGGTAGTCCTCTGCTGTATATGTGTCAGGGCCCCTCCTATCAGCTGGTGTATGCTGCCTGGATGGTGGCTCAGTGTCTGAGAGATCTTGGGGGGTCCAGGTTAGTTGAGACTGCTGGTCTTCCTATGGGGTTGCCCTTCTCCTCAGTTTTCTCCAGCCCTTCTCAATTCAACCATAGGGGTCCCCAGCTTCTCTGTCCATTGGTTGTGTATAAGTAAGTATCTGCATCTGACTCTTTTAGCTGCTTGTTGGGCCTCACTGAGGGCAGCCATGCTAGGCTCTTGTCTTTAAGCACACCATAGCATCAGTAATAGTGTTGGGCCCTGGAGTCTCCCCTTGAGCTAGATCCCAATTTGGGCCAGCCACTGGACCTCCTTTCCCCTAGTCTCTTCTCCATTTTTGTCCCTCTAGTTCTTTTAGACAAGGACAATTCTGGGTCAGAATTTTTGACTGTGGATGGCAACCCCATCCCTCCACTTGATGCCCTGTCTTTCTGCTCGAGGTTGACTCTACAAGTTTCTTCTCCACAATGTAGGGCATTTCATCTAGGGTCCCTCCCTCTGAGTCCTGAGCATCTCTCACCTCCCAGGTCTTCTATACATTCTAGAAGGTCCCCTACCTCCTACCTCCTGAGGTTGCCTGTTTCCTTTCTGCTGGCCCTCAGGACTTCTCTCATGCCCTCTTCTGCATACCTGATTGTGTTTTCCTTTTCCCCTCCCTGTCTCCTCTCCCACCCAAGTCCCTCCCTCCCTCTGCTCCCCATGATTGCTTTCTTCTCCCACCCAAGTGGGATTGAAGCATCCTCACTTGGGTCCTTTGGCTTGTTAACCTTCTTGAGTTCTGTGGATTGTATCCTGGGTACTCTGTAGTTTTCTTGGGTAGTATCACTTATTAGTGAGGACATACCATGCATGTCCTTTGTGGTCTGAGTTACCTCATTCAGGATGATATTTTCTAGTTCCGTCCATTTGCCAGAAAAATCCATGATGTCATTGTTCTTACTAGCTGAGTAGTATTCCATTGTGTAAATGAACCACATTTTTGTATCCATTCTTCTGTTGTGGGACATCTGGGTTGTTTCCAGCTTCTGGCTATCACAAATAAGGCCCTATGGCCTATTTTTTAAACAGGAATTCCATGTAGAAAATCATCATTGGCTGGTTTCTGATAACATTGGTAGTTCAAATTTCTCTAGGAGTGGATCAGTAAGTCTGACTGTGGCTTCCCTCCCGCAGGTGCACCCTGAGTGTGACACTGGAGCAAGCCATCACTCTAGCAAGAAGCCACGGGCTCCCTCCTCGGTACATTATGCAGGCCACGGATGTGATGAGAAAGCAGGTGAGTTGCTTTTCTGCCTGTCTTTGGGGAGAAGTTTTCTAGTTTGGCTTTGGTCACTTATCAGGTGTGGCACCTGTCTAGGCACATGACATTGGTTAAGCCATGCCTGGGAAGCACACCCAAAGAGAAAATAGTACAGATCCCTCATCCTGGGGCCCTGAACTCATAGGAAAAGGTTATGTGCGCTGTGACCTAGAAGCAAAAAGGGAAATGGCCACACAACAAGAGTGGACTAGGGCTCCTAGCAATAACAAAATAAAGGATAAGTGGTAATTCTAGAAACTGTAGACAATTTAATAAGCATGGGACATAGATTGGGGTGGGGCAGGCAAGGAAGAAGAGGAATTGAGGGTCTCCCAATGTCTTCCATGCCATGATGAAATGTGTGTTTCATCCTGAGAAGAAAGTTCTCCCCTAAGAACTCCCATTTGAGGCTGAATATGAGCCTTTCAACTGACTTTCCACCAGCAGAGACTGTAATCACTTTGTATTCTCTTTTAAGTAGAATGAATTTCCTAAACTGTAACCCAGTAGCATTTGAAGAACCAAGATAATTTGGTTGTAAATTGTCTAAATTATTTTGTAAAATACACCAGCTTCCATAGTTCTGATTAGAAAATAGAATCAAGCTAGTACAAAAGACATTTAAGCAATGATAAGAAAAATGAAAGTGATCAATTTTATGTTTTTCTGTCACCTTTTCTTGGCCTGATGCTGCCAAGCTGCTTTGTCTTGACTTTTTCAGTGACAGTGACCTCATTAGATATGCTTTTGTAATTAGGACCACAGTATTCATCAAAACTTTACTCAAATAAATGAAAGCATTTTTAACCCTCATGGGTCTTGTCCCAGGATTTCACTATGGTATGTCAGGCTAACCAGTGAACAAATAGACTGAAGAAGCCAATGCCTGGCCAGCTTCCACATGCACACTGCAGACACAGTGAGCCAATGCCTGGCCAGCTTCCACATGCACACTGCAGACACAGTGAGTGTTCTAAGCCAATGCCTGGCTAGCTTCCACATGCACACTGCAGACACAGTGAGCCAATGCCTGGCCAGCTTCCACAATGCACACTGCAGACACAGTGTTCTGCTTTAGGACTCAAGGGTAGAAGTTGATTGTGAGGAACTTAGAAGGTTGCACAGGGATCAGTTAGATGTTTAGACCTACCAGAAGCTTATGACTTACTATCGTCCAGCTGGAAGTGACAAACACAGATGCACTCTGCCCTGTGCTATAGGAGGGACTCAGGGAAGTAGATGTACAGATTCAACTTCAATAAACAAACCCAGGCAAGCTGGCAGATTCTCACATCAGAGGTGGGATTTAGCTGAGAAACAAGTGCAAAGGGGTGAAGTCTTGTTTGCTTTCTTCCGTTACCCTTAGAGATAGTGCATAAGATGCTCTGGCAGTGTTCCTTCAAAATTCCCAACTACAAGGAAAAGGAGCCTTTTCCTCTTTCCTTTTACAAGTGAGCCTCTTGAGAGCACTCCACCAAGGAGTTTATTCCATATGCATTCCTACCTGTGGAGCTGAGTAACGACAAGCCTCCAATGTCTTCAGATATTAAAATAAAAATGTAAATAGAAACAATAGAGAGAAAGTGAAGTTGATATTATTTATTTTCCAATGACAGATACAAAGTTCATTGCAAGCATGGTATACATATATAGTATTGATAGTTGGTGTGTAAAATAAATCAGAAAGACTGGAAAGCCAGGTACATTATAAACTGAACATTTTTTTGTTTATTGCTCCTCTCTCTCTCTCTCTCTCTCTCTCTCTCTCTCTCTCTCTCTCTCTCTCTCTCTCCTTCTCTCTCCCTTTCTCTCTCCCCATTCCTCCCTCCTTCCTTCCCTCCCTCCCTCTCTCTTTCTTTCTTTTTACTAGGTACTTTTCTTCCTTTGGTTCCTCAGCTCCAAGCTGTGTATCCTACAGGGCAGAGAGAAGGGAAAACCTCATTATCTCTTCCCTGTGAAAGATTGCAAAGAAGGGGTTTCTCTTCTTGGGAATCAGACTGGCAGACTGATGCCCAGTAGATCAGCCTACAGGAGGACTGCTGTGAGCATCTTCCTTTGGCATTTATCAGTGGCAGGTAGTGAAGTAGGTGGCTGGTGCCCAGGCCTCCAACAAGTTCTCATCCCTTTTCAAGGGGAAAGATTGGGCTCTTTAAACATGACTCTAGGAGATACAGTGGTTAAACGTCTTTCATCTTTATTAGGTTTTGAAGTATTAGAATTATTTCATTATTGAATTTTGTTGTGGTTGCTTATTGAGAATTTTGAGAGAGGGTCTTAATTCTGAATCTGTGGCTAGCCTCAAATTTGTCAACCATCTTACTGCCTCTATTTCTCAAATGCTAGAATTATAGTCATGTGCCACCATGTCCAACTCACATTACTGAATTTGAATTATTATATACTAAGCAATTATACTTTATTTGCTGTACACTGAAGTTGTACAATAAATTAAATTAAAAATTTTAATTTTGGCAGAATGAGCTTCTGATGGGATATATATATATATATATATATATGTACATATATATGTGTATATACATGTATATATATATATATATATAATTACTTTATTGTTTTTAAGGACAGACTGTGTATGTACTCTTCATGGAAGGGTTGTTTAAACTCACTGCAGGAATATAAATGAACAGGAAGTATAACATATGACCCTCTCAACTTTTCATAATGACTATACTCAGTTAAATCACACTTTGACATATCCAGCTGACTGGATGGTGAAGAGAAACCTTAAAGGAGAGACTGATCTTTGCATCATAACCTTAAAAAGTTTTCCATGGTATAAGTTATACATTTTATTTGTCCTTTGGTAAAACCCAGTAAAAGCATTTCTTCTTCATCTTTCTAATAAATGCTTGGGACCTAAAGTATGCCAGCTCCTCATCTTCAGTGACACAGAACCAAACTCTTCTCAGAGAGCAAAACCATGAGGATGCAGAGGTCCTGGTCTTGAGACATGGCAAACACTGCCAGCAAACTGCCTTCATAAAAACATGGACAAACAGTGCACGAGAGAAGCCCAATCTCCAGACCCAAGACAGGAAGCATGGCAGCATTGGTGGCTAAGACTCGAGTCCATACTTTGTACAGAGGAAATGCTTAGATGCAGTTTCTTCATTGAGCTGCTTCTAAGTAGAGAAAATGGGGCGGTGTATTGGCTCAGAGTATATTAGTCACTAGGAGCTGGCACTTATGAGCCGAGCAATAGCATTTAGATTCAGTACTAGTACTGATAAACTATGTGATTCGGGGCAGGGGTTTCCACACCACAATTTTTTACTTTTCTTGTGATTTGGTCAGGGATAATAATAGCACTTTATCGGTTGTAGCACTTTATCGGTTGCTATGTTTGCTAGGACTAAAGAATCCAGTATATTAAACTAAGTAAAAAGTGAGATGTCAAATAACCTAGTAGTTATTAGTGAATGATCATGTTGTATTTTTGGAGTCGAGAATAAACAATGTAGACAGACAAAGGGGCAAAGGAGGCTATCTGGACAGACAGGTGGAATTCGAACAATGGTGTGAAAATACAAATTACTGACAAGTCAAGTGCATGGGAAATTGAATAGACAAATGCTACATAAAATATGCCAATGATGTTCTCAATTAGACCAGTTATCAGGTTTTGAGAAAATGAAAAGCTTTCTATTAATTACTTAATAAAATAGTATGAAAGGATACACAGAATTATACATGAGTACTGTACTCTTGTTTCTAAACTTATTTTAATGCAGGTATAACCTAGACATTATGAAACCAGTTTTTGTATAACTGAGATTGAACAAACTAGTGATGATAATCTAAGCATGAAAACATGCATTGCCACTGACAGGGAAAGTTACAAATAAGGAAAAAGGAAAGGGTGGAATCTGATGCACCCTGTGGTGCTTTAGTCGTGTCACTATGCTAGTAGATATACCCAACCGGCTGTGTGCACACACAGGTTAATGCAGATGGAGAAGTGAATAGAGATGTGTCTTAGTCAGGGTTTCTATTCCTGCACAAACATCATGACCAAGAAACAAGTTGGGGAGGAAAGGGTTTATTTGGCTTACTTCCACATGGCTGTTGATCACCAGAGGAAGTCAGGACTGGAACTCAAGCAGGTCAGGAAGCAGGAGCTGATGCAGAGGCCATGGAGAGAGATGTTCCTTACTGGCTTGCTTCTCCTGGCTTGTTCAGCCATAAACCCAAGACTCTTATAAAACCCAAGACTTCCAGCCCAGGGATGGTACCACCCACAAGGGGCCCTACCCCCTTGATCACTAATTGAGAAAATGCCCCACAGCTGGATCTCATGGAGGCACTTCCCAACTGAAGCTCCCTTCTCTGTGATAACTCCAGCCTGTGTCAAGTTGACACACAAAACCAGCCAGTACAAGACGGGTGTATGTTAGTAGACAAGGTTAGTAGGCAAGGTTAGTTGTCTAATGAGCACACATAGTATATAGAGCTTGGCTTATAAATAATATTTGGAAGAAAGGAAGAGATGGAAAGAGGGAGGGAGGGTGTAAATGTGAGTTCTAGTTACTTGCCAAGGTGAGAAGATGGGCCTTTAGGCAGTGGACAGAAGCAAGCACCAAAATATAATAATAGTGTCTCAATGGGTAAAGCAAATAACCAGAAAAAAATAAAACCTCCCAGTATTCAATACCATCAGAATTTGAGAAAAAATATAAAAAATATTTTTATTATATCTCAGAATGAAATTAATCATTACTGAGAGTTAGACATATACTTAAATAAAGTCTTTGGGAAATAGATAACTCATCTTGAAAGGAAATGGCCTTCCATCACAATATTAATATGTCACTATTGGGGGCTGAAGTGGGAAGCAGAAATTTGAAATGAGATTCAATATTCACAGTCTCATAGTCCAAGTTTCTCTGTAAAGCCTACAAAGAGGAGATGGTGGTGACATTGCAGGAGTTGCCCCATTGGAAAAGAGACCAAAGAATGTCACAAGTGCTAAGACACAGGACAGCATTTATCTCCTAATGTGACAGTCACTCCTTTGATTTTCTCATTTTATAAAAGAAACATTTCCTCCTTGTAATTATAAGATCACAACAGACAAATCCAAACTGAGACACTCTACAAAAAAATGGCCAGTAACTATCTAAATTATTAAGGTCATTAAATGCAGGTTCTGGGCAGCTGTCACAGGTACATGAAGCATGTTCACAATTGCAACATGACATTCTGCACCAGAGCATCCTAGACCAGAAAAAGAGCCTTCCTAGAGCAAGTCGTAGGACCTGAGGATACTGTACCAGAATTAATAGCTGTATGCTCGTGCTTCTGGTTTTGATCAACCATGGTTCAGGATACTCTTTTAAGAAGGGTGTTGAAGTGTGTAGAAATCTATTTTGGTCTTGCAAATATTTTCCAATGTCTTCAAAGGAAAAGTACTGAATAATTGCTCTTCTGTAACTCCTTCTTTTCATTTTTTTTTTCTGATTTGTTTTCACTTCTTAGTCTTATTTTGAGACACTCTATCCTTGGGACTTTTCTGCCTCTTCTCTCAATTTTATTTAGGCAATACTGAGTGTGTGGGTACTTGGAGCATTTCAGAGTTTTGTTTTGTTTTAGCTACTCCTTCCTCTGTTCCCAGCAGCAAGCAGTTATATTTGGTTTAATTGGGAATCTATTAGAAACTAAACAGTGGTTGTAATTTCATTCCTGAGAATTGACTGGACACAGGGCTCCTTTTATTTCTGAAAAAGGATTGTCTTTATACCACCAACTTTAAGACAAAACTCTTACATTTCATAAATCTACATTGATGTGGCTTATCTAGAAATTGTGGTAGAACTATTTAGAAGATGTTTTACAAAATGCTATTACATTTTAACTACTTGCCCATCTGAAGAGATAAAGGTTTGCCTCATGTTCTCTGAAAGTATTTGGGCCTAGCCTGTGTTTATAACATAGTCATGTTCTATTTTTAATGTTTTAAGTTATTAATTGCTTCTGAAAATAAGGTTGTAAGATGTGCAAAATGGGAAGCTATCAAACTCTTGAATGAGCTAAGGATATAGGATAAATAGTATTTGGAACAGTATATTTTAACTCATAACAGCACTAATTAAAAAAAAAAACTTTCATATAGTGTTTTTTGTTGTATTTCTTATATGGGCTTTGATATAATACACTGTTGAAATAATGCCTCTAAACTCAGATTTATTTGAATTAATCTTTAGTGCATTATTGATTTCCCTGACTTTCAGGGTGCAAGAGTTCAGAACACAGCTAAGAACTTGGGGGTTAGAGATCGGACTCCTCAGTCAGCTCCGAGGTAAGTATACCGCATCTACCCCTTATCTGAGGGCTTGATGGTTTCTGGCAGTGTCGATCATGGCTAGGTATCTGATCTAGTTCATATCCAGTATCACACTGAGACTAATTGTAAGCTCACTCTGGAATCAGACTCAATGGTGAAGTCTGATGAGGGGCCAATGAATGTTCTCAGAAAAAAACAAATGTTTGATTTTGAAAGTGAACTTCAAAAAAGTTTACAAAAATGTCAACTCAAAAATGTAAGTAATATGTGTCAAGTGCCCATCTTCCCTTTCCACTGCTCCTTTGAGATTGTTATGTTCTTGCCTCTATTGTTATGGAAAACTCCTATTTAACTCTGAAACCCCAGCTTGCATGTAATCTTCTGCTTTGAGTCTTGGTCCAGTAGCTCTTGTCAGACTTCCTGGTATCCTGGGTGTCACATGATAATGCCCCTTTCTATATTATGTTTCCATGTATTGAGAGTTCTAACCAAATATGAATTCTCAGGAGACAGAGAATATACATTTATTTTACCAGTGACTACATAGTAGACTTCAAATATTTAAATTTATTTTAAGACCGTATTAATGAATGAATAAATGAGTGAATGGATGGTTAGATGGGTGGGTGGATTGATAATTAATCATAGACCTTTTTATTGGTTGGTTATATGAAATATTCACAGTTCACCAATTATAAGAAAGGACTCTAACTTACCTTTAAAGCAAATGAATATAGAAAACTGCTTTCCATTTGATTTCTATCATTAAGGTAAGCTGTCATCTATCTTCAAGGGGGGCAGGATTAAATAATTACTTAGACATTTGATCATAGTTACATGTTTGCATTTTAACAAAAAGTAGGCCTCTCAAATGCTGTCTCAGGTAAGCTATTCTTTGTTTCTGTTTATAACACAGTAAGCAGAAAGAGGAAGTTGACTACAGCCATTTATGAAGTTATACTTCACATTGATAACCTACTTGGGAGGTTCAAGTGTTTCCCCGGTGGAAATGGATGGGACTACCATGTAGTGGCTGCATTTATATCCAATGCTGACTCCTAACTCTGTACAATCCTTATATCCGATGCTGACTCCTAACTCTGTACAATCCTCTAGTCTTGTTAATGTTATCATTCTTAGCTGGTTAGTCTTAAGGCTTTTTATTGTTAAGGAATCATTTCACAAAAAACATTTTCTCCAGCACCATGAGCAGACACAGGATATTTGTACAATAGACCCACTGAAGTGTTCAAATTCCAATGAGAAAACAAGGTAATAACTTTGCAAGGTGTTTTCAGCTAGAGCTATTGAACACTAATGAACAGCAGGCCTGGGATAAAGCTTCAGCACTTGATCAATAAACCCACACTCCAGTCGAACATAAGACAACAAACTTGATGAACTCGAGCTTTTTTTCTATTGAATTATCTTTAAAACACTTGAGACAAAACATAATAAAATGAACCCGCTATAAAATTGATGCGTTGTACAAAGGAATAACAAGAGAGAAATAAAAATCATTTCAAATTTTTATTTATTATTTCACTCATTCTATAGATATTTACTGAGTAAGTATCATGTGTTTTATTGTAGCCCCAGGGAGAATAGAAGCTCAATATAGAAGTGACTAAGGCCCTGAAGGAGCAGTCTGGGACCGGGCACATAACTCAGTAGTAGAGTGCTAGCACCTTTGCCTAGAAAGCACAACAGTTAGGATGTGATTCCCAGCAAGCAAGAGACAGGAAAGAAGGGAGGGAAAGGAAGGAAGAGGGTGAGAGAGGGGTGGGAGGCTTGGAGGGGGGAATAAAAGAGGAAGAGAGGGGGAGGGAAAAGAGAGGAGAGGGAACACGAGGGGGAGAGCAGCAGTTTGTGGAGATACAGAGAATACAGAGTCTCATGAGGCATAGGTTCCGTCCTGACAGGAACCAGTACTCCCCTCAAAGACAGTAAGCTGGGAGACACATTTGGTACTCAGAACCAAACTACCCATTGGCAAAGCTGGCAAAATATTTCTGGAAGGTTCATTCTTGGAGCTTCAGGGAGCTGTGTCTACCTGCAAGTTTGTTGGGTTCAAATCTCCCAACCTAACTCTATCATAGTGTTCCTAACATACTCTTAGCTTACTTATTATTATTGGTGTTCACTCAGCAAACATTCAGTGATATATATTGACTTTCTGTTGTGTATCTGGGAGAGGCAGACATTTTGATAAAAGCAGGATGAAAAGATTCCCCAGTCTTTGTGACAAAAGGGTGAGTGTGGTTAAGGATGCTAAAGAGTGGGGATGGGGATGGAGGCAGACATGGCCATAGTCATCACATAGGAAGATGGGCAGAATGATTCATGGAATCACCAAGTACTGAAGTTTAATAATTTTACATTGGTTAGTTGGTGGTGGTTGCTAGGGGAAACCTACTACAGGTGGGTGGGTTTCCTGAACATCTCTGTTACTCTACCTTAGCACTTCATCTGATATACTTTAGGAATGGCCTTTGGCAATAAGATGGAAGACAGATTTAAAAAACAAAACCTATGTGTTTAAGGAGCTTTCAGCCTAGCAGAATACAAAGGCAGACAAAGTGTATGTGTGGGAGGCACCACTGAAATGATGCATAGTTGGAAGCAGTCCTACCTAGTTCAGGCTTTCCTTACAGCATTAATGATGTCAGATTACCATGTGAGGCACACTGGCTTTTTCTCTGTTACATCATTTGAAACAATTGTGCTATGAGAGTTTCACTCCCTTTGTGTAATTTAGAGGTAGCAAACATCAATGGTTGAAACAGAAAGAAGGGAAAAAGTTCTGAGTTCCAGCTCTGCTTCTCCACATGACCTTTTGTAGTAATTTGTGGTTACCTGTGTTCATGCATGCATTTATGCTCGTGTATGTGCATGTGTGCATGTATGCATGTGTGCATGTGTGTGTGTGCATATGTGTTTACGTTTTCCTGTCAAAGACTAGCTTTGTCACCACAGGATAAATTGAGTCAGGCAGCACGGTGTGGCATTGAGAGTTGGGGTCAATGTTGATAGCTGACAGGGTCAGCACTAAGAGGGACTAATGGTGGTCTGTCCTGATAGCAACCAACAGGAGGTGCTGCCAATGGCAGCTGATGACTAGAGAAATTACTCAGCAGACTTTTCTCTGCTAGAGCAAAGTTTCATTCATTGGGCTGGGTACTCCCCATAGCCAGAGAGAAACTCAATTATTCTATCTCTTTAGGGGCACATGAAAGAGAAAATTCACACACACACACACACACACACACACACACACACACACACACACACATGCATACACACACACACACACATACACATTGAGTGAATGAAGCAAAAGCAGGCTCCAATAACTTCATACATACAAATATATACTTACAGACAGACAGGCAGGTAGATATATGACAGGTAGATATATACACATTCACATATAAAATGGCTAGAACATAGTTCCAACAAACAGGCTCCAAGTATTTAACACATATACATATATACACATATACACACATACACACAGTTGTTG
Organism: Mastomys coucha; assembly: GCF_008632895.1. NCBI lineage: Eukaryota > Metazoa > Chordata > Mammalia > Rodentia > Muridae > Mastomys > Mastomys coucha. The sequence continues at coordinate 40,422,917 of NW_022196896.1, forward strand.
GATGGAGCAAGCTCCAACTCACATTTTATTTTTCCTTCCAGAGCAAAATCCAGCAAAATCTTTCAAGCAGTATAGAATTACAATGTGATTACACATTGAAGAAAAATCCTATTTTTCTTTTAGTGAATGACTATGAAAAAATAATATGTTACCCAATACCTTTACTAGGAAAAAATCAGGTAATACAGATAAAGAAAACAAATTATCCTCCAAGAACCCATGTATATTTGTAACTGAGAAACTTGATATAGACTAACAAAATGTAAGCAAGCAACATAATTCTCTCAGCCTGTTTTTCTTACTGGCAGAGAGCAATTTGTCATTACAAAGAGAAGATTGTTTTATTTATTTTAAGAAGCAGTTTTATAAAAATCTTAAAAGAATCACAATTCTAAACTTTGATATAAGTACAAGTCATATCTACTTTAAATCCTCAGAATGCACATCTACTCATCAGCATTTTTCAAAAAAGTATTATCAGGAAGGTGAAGGCAAAACATGGCTATAAGAAATCAATCATCACCAGTCTAGCCTCTGTGAGAGTCTCGTCAGCCAGGGCTGCCAATGTTCTTGTTCCTTGGCCTAGTTTAATTAATAATGTGACTTTCTGAACTTCAGATTATCCCCTAAGATGTTCTATATCAGAACTACTAGCAAAAAGACCTTAACCTGGCTTCACTAACAATTCTATTTGTCCAAATGCTTTCTAAGGCTGGGAGTCATTGCTAACAATCTACATCTCTAAATTCTTTCCTAGGGTGGTGACTGAATCTTAAATCTGCTCCAGCAGCAATGCCAGAAAGCACTATTATAGTGAGTGCCAGAGGTACTTCCCAGTGAAGGACTGCAATCCCTCTGAGAGTTTTCATACAATTCTTAGATTTAGAGGGATGTGATGGGAGCATGTAGAGCAGAACTCCATAACAGCATGAAGTCCTCAGGACATGTTGTCCTTGGGGCCATGTCTGTCCAAAACACACCCATCGTGGCCATGCTAACCAGTGGGCCACATACCATGACTTCTAAAGCTGTCATTCCTCCTGCATGCCCCTTGGCATTTTCCCATCTGAAATACCAATTTCTCACCTGTCAGATGGGAAGATTGTTTTGAGAAACAGTATATTTTAACTATGGGGAAAGCATTTGTTCTGTAGCCCTGATTAGCAAATGCAGGAGTGTAAAGGGTGTGGTATAGAGAGTGATGTTTGAAAACTCTGCTAAATGCAGAAATATCAACCCAGCAAAGAGGAAGAGAAAGAGGAGCCATATGCTTATGCAGTGCCATTAGTGCACATGTATGAGATAGTAGCTCCACATGCTGGACCAGCAATCCCCACCCCCCTCCTCCAACACACACCAATCATTTAGTTTCCAAAAGCAGAAGTCATGGTGCAGGGTAAGAATCCAGTTCCTTACATATTTCACTTCCAAAGTTCATCAGCTGGTGCTAAACTCCCAGGGCTGTCAGGTTTCCATTAGAAGTGTGCCTGAACTCAGATAACCCTGAGTCACTTCCAAGAAGCCTCAAGAATCAGAAGCTTCCCAGATCTGCAGTAGCCAGATCTATTATTGCATTTGGTGGCCACAGGGAGCAACCTTTGCTCCAATTTGCAAGGCAGACATTTCAGATTCATCTCTCTCTAGCATTGGTCACATTGGACACAACCATGCAGAATAAGGTAATAGAATGTGAGAGGTAGGAGCTCTCCACCCGACTCCCATCTCTGTCCTATGTGCTGCTGGGCCTCTGTGCCCTGTCATTCAGCTGGCAGGACTGCCACAGCAATAGGATAGAAATCCAGAGAGAGAAGAAACATCTGGTTGTTCTGTCTCCCAGCCCAGGAGGCAGTTTGAAGCAGCACCTTGTACTTTAGCTGCAGAAGAATCTTCAATCGACATCAGCTCAATTTAGTGTGTTCTCTTCTTTAGAAAGGACAAAACAAGCTTTTCAGTATCCTTCTTCTCTGTGGAGATAACCTATGGGGCATAAGACACTTTTCAGGCATGAAGTACAGTTTTCAAACCTCCAAAGGCAGTAACTTTTGGCTTCCAGACCAATAAAGTTCATTTTATTAACCAGAGTAACAATTTGGCATTAAATCATCCTCATTTCTCTCCACTGGTTTAGAATTAGTATAGAATTTTGTGTTTCAGACAGGAAATTTATAGTTTACTAAAGTGACTAGCAATGCTTTTATGTTCTATTCAACTTACTGTGCAAACTGGAGTATTAGAATCTCTTTCAAAAAGCTGTAAGATTGGGGTGTTCAGGGAATGAGTTTAGATTAGTGGTGGAGCACATGTTCAGCAAGTATGAAAGCCCTGGATTCAATCCTCCACACCCATAAATACCCCTGACAAAACACACACACATACACACACATACACACATGCTCACACACATACTTACACTCACATTCTGTATTTGAGTTACTAGCCTAATATACACAATAGGACAACTGTAGACGTCATTTTTTTTAAGGAAAACAGATAGAGTTCAAACCTCACACACTTTAGCTCAGCCTCTCATCTCTAAAGCAGTGGCTTTCAACCTGTGTGTTGCAACATGTTTAGGGCACCACATATCAGATATCCTGCATCAGATATTTACACTGTAATTCATAAGAGTAGCTAAATTACAGTTATAAAGAAACAATGAAATAATTTTATAGTCATGGTTCATCTCAACATGTGGACCTGCATTAAATGGTCTCAGTTAGGAGGTTGAGAACCACTGCCTTAGATCTATCTAGTTAAATAATCCAGAGGACTTTAAGCTTATTAGCATCTGCTAGCAGTTTGCTCCCTTATGCTTTGGTTCTGGTGTTCGCTTTTAGCTACTCAGGCCAACTTGTGTAAAGCTAGTGAGCTCTCTTGAGCTGTGTGTTGATGCAGTATGGTCTCAAATACCTAGGCCTAGCTTGTGAGTGAGCATGCCCCAGCTTTTTCACAAGTAACATGAATTCTTTGGATCTGATGATACTACTGACAGGTGAGTCGATGGCTGGCTATAGCCAGTCACAAGTCCTTAAAAAAGGCCAGGTAACTAACTGCATCTTGAGACTTGGACTTCATGAAGCTGTACGTCAGCCAGTTGGTGGTCAACCCCTTAGTACCACAGGGACAGAGAAAAATGTGCAAAACTTGTAAGAAAAGCTATAGATCCCCAGAAGATAGAGACTACATCACTGCAAGCTAGCTATGTTAGACAAGGTGTTAATTATCATAATAACAGTGCCTGTGACAGTTCAGGGGAGAGATGTTACTGCCGGCAAAGTAAACAGACAGACTAGCGCAGAGCAACAGCTTCTAAAACAGCAGGTTCTCAACCTGCTGGTCACGACCCCTTTGAGATCAATCAACCCTTTCAAGGATCCGCATATCAGATTTTCTGCATATCAGATATTCACATTATGATTCATAACAGTGTCAAAATCACAATTAGGAAGTAGCTATGAAATAATTTTATGATTTGGATCACCAAAATATGAGGAGCTGTATTAACGGGCTGCAGCATTAGGATGGTTGAGAACCACTGTTAAAAGAGCAGCCTTCTAAACATGTACAAGGAAAGAGAAGTATTTTTAAAGTCACAGGACCAAAACTTTAGATTAAGCTGATTCATATGCTATTTTCTACAGTGCAGTCAATGTGGTGATGGCTGATGGAGCTAAGAAATTAGTGTTGATGTATTTGTTTTACCAATAAAAATATTCAGGTAAAGGTGGTGTTGTGGTTTTCATGCTGTCCTGTGTTGTTTCTAGGTTGTACAAGCTGTGTGAGCCACCACCTCCAGTAGAAGAATAAGCATCCTCATGAGCCATGGGACAGATGTTTCCAAATGCTGGCCAAGTCAACATTCTCCACCGAAGACAAAGAAATGCATATTTAAAATGTAAAGTCTTTCCATGATGTAAACAACTGATGTTTGGTTTGGATATTTATGCTGGAATAGAAGTTCTTTCAGCCTCACACTCTATATATTAAGATTACAGATTCATATTAGGGCAAAATTCACTGCTCATATTTGTAGGAAAATATATGGAGATAAAAGATTAAATATTTTGGTTCCTTTTTCATTCATTAATTATATTGTATTTGTTTTTAGCTTCCCCAATGGACAGATATAATACTTGATAGTTCTTCTTGAAGAAGTCTGTCCTAAAATGATGGCCACACTCAGGAAACAATCATACAGAAATGTTAAGGACAGTGTAGAAGGGGAGTTACAGGTGTCCCATCTACCACTTGTGCCACCCAGTGGGAGGTAGGGACATATATGCCGCCCTTTCTTCTAAGGCTTCCTGGTAATTAAGAAAGCTAAGAGGTCCTGGCAAGACTTTTTTCATTTTTGTCATACTCTCCGGCCAAGCCATATAAACACTCCAGCAGGCAGGTGTTTTTCTTGATCTCTACAATGAGACATGGATACTATGTGATGTACCACTGACAGCTGTAGGTAGGGAGTTGTCAGGGTTGGGAAAATGAGAGGAGTGAATGAGGATGGAAAATAAGAAGTGTATTTGACGACTCACACCTTAACAGAGAAAGATAAACTCTTAATTGTATGAAGTCTTCCTATGAGATGTCAGACCCTTAAAATAACACACCTTCATGAGTATTTCTCTATCAAGTTATATGTGTATGATGTGAAAATGGATTTATTTGTTGTACTTCAAAGGGTCACTAGAAAAGAACCTTGATAATTTATGGAACCAAGGTATAGACTGTATTCATTCTAAAGTATATGCAATATTTATCACTTCTGTGTTGATATTTTAATATTATTTTTAGCACATAAATATATTAATATTGGTTTTAAATATATATATCTTTACCATAATTAAAACAGCATTACTGTGATTATGATAGAGTTGTGCTTTGCTTAATGATAGGAATAAATTGTGCCTCTAGGCAATATTATCATTGTACAAATGTCATGGGGTGTACTTACACAAGCTGAGATGACTGTGACCTCATTAGACAGTATGGCCTACGGAACTATGTCCTATAGGCTGTCCATCACTGACCCAAAGGCCTCTAACAGCACAGAGCTGTGTATATCCATGAGCTAAGCACACGAAATCCTTACTTTAACTACTGTTTTGGCAAACCATTATTCAGTTTTACTTTATAAATCTCATAATGAATTTCAGACTATCATTAAAAGCTGTCGTTACTGCCAGTGATATATTGAATTTAAAAATGTGTTTCAAAGGTATGGGATATATATATATCCCTCGGTTAAGGTGAAAATTATTCAGCAGAGTACTTGAGATTTTTTTCAGTAAATCTATATGTGATTTATCATAGAGAAACCAACATCAGTTTCTAAAGAAAAGCCTTAGCATTTTGAATTTAGTAAGTATATGACCTACATTTGCACATATGTGACATATCCATAATTTTCAGGATTAATATTTTTGTTATCATCATATACAACTGTGAAGCTCTGGTAGAGGCTGCCTTCTCTGAAAGTCTTTAAGAAAGAGTAAGGAGAGCTGGTTGACCCACTAGGCAGACCCTTCACACTGCTTTATGTGCTCACCAGCCTCAGTAACTCTCCACAGAAGAGCAGAAGGGCTAAGAAGTATGCTTATTTCTCCTGGGCGTATTACCTGCTTTTGCAATATTTATAAATTAGTGTATTTTAAAGATCCAGTCCATTAACAGAATGTGTTTAATGTCATCCTTTTGAGTTAAACATATTATTTGTGCACGAGTACTTACAAACTTTAAAAGTTTGCTAATGTTTTATAGTAATATCTATTAGTCTCATTTTGTCATAATAAAATCACAGCTGACATGATTTACTATCTAATAAATAGCCACGTTTGATTACCTAGCCCATGGTTTACTATTCCTCCTTCACATAGCCTTGTAGCAGGGATGAAAGCTGACCTTGTCTTATTACCTGCACTTCACAGTTCAGCTAAAGCAAAGACTAACCCAGTGACTTACCCAAGTTCACCTGCTGAACATGGCAGAGTCAGAGATAATGTAGGAAACCTGTCTTCTTAATGATTGCACTGCTTTTATCTGTCATATGAGAACCAGTATAATATTAACAAGTATTTTCTGACTAAAATTGGAGTTTTGTGATATGTATTGTCATTTAATTATATAGAACATGTTACAAAATCAAATGGGAATATGCATAATGCCTTTAATGTACAAGAACTATATTCTTGGCATTTCTCATTCATAACTGAAGAGTCTCTACATGTATTGCAAGCCAGGAGTAGGACACTATATAAAATTTGAGTATAACGTTAAAAGTTTTATCACTTAAAAACCTGTGATAAGTGAGTAATCATTTTTCAGTACCATAATACATACCTTCTATCTACATTGGGATTTTAGCAGGCCTTTGTAGTTTAGAACACCCTTCCTTTAATGTTGCCCTGTCCTCTGTAAGTGGGCATTATTGATAAGCTAAGGAAAAACACTGCTTACTGTTCTTACAAATTCTCTATGTGGACATAGGTTCCTGTCTACCCACTGAGAGATTTCAGATCTTATCATATTTACTATCTTAAAGATTTTCTCATTGATTTCTAACATAAAATTTGATTTTGTACAAATATGAAAATTTAAGGGCTGAAAGTATGAAAGAAAGACAGACAGAGGATGATAATTTCTGGTCCAGGTTTACTTGGCAGGGATATGTAATGCTGGGTTTCTAGTGTCTGCTCTGTCCTGTAAACCAGGAGCAGTGTCCTGTAGTGAGCACATAGATATTATCTGCAGGACCATACTACTTTCTTCCCTTTATCAGGAGTTTTCTGGTGTCTTCAATCCCCTATGTATTTGCTGGCCACTCTTTTTGCCGCAAGATATTTAATTAAACAGGAAGGTAAAGCTGGGAATGTGGCACAGTGGTTGAGCGCTTGCCTAGCACAGGTGAAGCCATGTTAAACCATGCTGGCTCTCCTTTAAGCCAATGGTGGCTCACACCTTTAATCCCAGTACTTGGAGAGTCAGTAGGATTGCCAGGAGTTCAAGAGGAGCTTGAGCTCCATATGAATGTGAGGCCTGTCTGAACGACAGTGTGAGAGATGGCCTATGAAGGATACTATATTGTGTGTTATGTGGAGTTGGCACTATTTCTGGCTCTATTGATTTTAACATTGAATAGCTCAATTCAGAATGAAATGAAGTTGATCCTATGCTAACTTTAATGGTGAAGAAAATCAATGAGAAGGAAATTCAAGAGGAGATATTAGCTAACTTAAGCAAACAATGTCCTGTAGTGAGCACATAGATATTATAGGCAAGGTTCTTTAAAGCTATCTCAAACTATCAAGTATTCTTACACAAGTCCAAGCATCTATAGTCCTGTAAAATATGAGTCACCACATCTAAGCAGGTGTTTTCTTAGGCATTTGGGTTTTTATAAAATCATAATATTAAAATTTCAAAGTAATAATATTGCTTTTTAAGTCATTTGCCCTTTAAAAAAAATTGAAAGTTATTCTAGAAATCTACCCCAGTGGTATTACAATCAAACTACTAAAGCTTTGTATCTGACCAAATGGCTTCTAAATTTTAGGAACTTTCATTTTTAAAGTCTGTTTTTATGTGAGTGTCCCTGTGAAACTGTGGTCTAGTGACTCTTCCTTAAACAATTACAACTTCATTAGCATACATAAGTTTCAATTAGGTAGGACACACTATACTTTTACATGTTTGGAATTTTATGGGATAGCCTCAGGAAAACCTTTACTCTGAAGAACAGGTAGGGGAAACTTAAGAGGCATCTTTAACAAGAATGGCCTCAGCATAGCAGTTTTACAAAATGGCCACCATTTTATTAGGTGTTGCAATTCCATGTTGATCATAGTGATTAATACTTGGTTCCAGAATCATTTGGTACTTTAATGGTTTGCCGTTGTCACTGTTGTTAACCTTCCTGTTGCCAAGCACCGCCTGGCATCTCTATTAAAGTACCATCAGTCTGAGCGACTCTCAGTGGTGACCTAGTGGGAAGTCTGCCTCATGCAGAACAGTGTATTCTCTTACTGGGTTAGGTTTCTGAAGTCTACTAAGTCTGATAATGATATGAAGATATGTGTGTTCTCATATAACATAAACCACTTTTTAGCTTTATGAACATTAATAATAAACATTAGATTTTGGTGTCTTCTTTGTATGAAAATATGAGACATGTATTTTATGGACAGACTATATGACATCTGCTGTCTACAAAGGCATTGTCTACAAAGGCACTATCTACAAAGGCGCTGTCTACAAAGGCGCTGTCTACAAAGGCGCTGTCTTCAAAGGCGCTGTCTACAAAGGCGCTGTATACAAAGGCGCTGCCTATACCATAGGTGGACTTGTGGGTTGCCCTTTGTTCACTCATAGTCTTCTGCTATTTGTGTGATCCAGCTTGGTTTTTGTTTTGTTTTGTTTGCCATTACTGTGACAAATCATCTGAGATAATTAAGTTACAAAAAGGAAAGGTTTATTTTTGGCTCAAAGTGTTGGAGGTTCTAATCCACAATCAACTGAATGAAGCCTGTGGTTGGGCTTGTCATGAAGTAGCAACTCGTGACAGAGGAAAATAGCAAGACTACTTTGCTCATTAGCCAGATCACAAAGATGAGTAAGAGACTTTGTCCCCACAGTCTTTCAAAGATAGCCTTCAACAGACACAGGAACCACCCATTGGCCTCTGTCTTCCAGGTGTTTCACCACCTCCCAATAGGACTGAACCCTTAATATAGGGACCTTTGGGAGACATGCCAGGGTCCAAACTAAATCATTATCCAGTCAATGTCAAATCTGCTTTTCTAGTTAATCATTAAGAATTAGCTTACAATGAATATAATTGCTGAATTTTTAAATGGTAGTTACTAGAAATACTGTTAATACAAAAATAAAGATTGGGTAATTAATTTTAGGTGCAGACAATGATAACTATTATCCATTCATATAATCATTCAACACGTTTTGAAATTCACTTAATAAGGCCCAACAAGAATTGAGTGTATTAGATAGATTTAATTAAAAAGAGATCATCATAGGATCTCTGTATCCCTATATATACAAAGATCACTTGTATCTTTTACTAAAAATTATATTATTTACAAGGTAAATATATTCTAATACCATGTGTGTATGTTGAATACTATATACCAAGAATACTGAGTTGTTGAAATATTTAGAAAGCATACATTTGACTTTAAATATCTAATGCCTCAAGCAAATCTGCTAGTTTCAGAAGAATATATATTTTTGTAACTGCAAGAATATGAGTAGATAATAGCTTTTGCTTAAAATATTTTTGTAAGCATTCATTTACACAGTACTCATTTTTAATAGTAAAATATCAAATTGATCCTGTAAAAGTACGTTTTGACTATGTCTGTATTTAATATTATATAATATCCAAAATTCAATGATAAATTTCATCTAAATATATTATTAGCCTTTTTTTCCTTTGTAAAGTAGCCATGTAACATAGTTTTAATCATTCCCTATTTTGTATATGGTTAAATTTGTTAAAGTCCATTATGTATTTTATATCATTTGTTTTTCCCCACATAAAAGATTGTAATAGTAATGTTATCTGATAAATGTCAATAATAATAAAGTGAATTATAGTATGAGTTAAGTTTGACTAATTCTTATTAAATTCTTACATGTTTGGAAAACAGAAAAAATGAAGCTAAAATGTTCATGGAATTTAGATTCAGTCAACATCAGTGTGTGGGCTGCCTACAGGTTAAGTTTCCACTTTTCACTAAGCTGGACATTAGTAGTTAGATACACATAAATCGCTATGGACCTTGTAGAGTTTTCTACCTCTGGAGAAGAAACATTGATATCAAAAGATCCAAAGAGAGAAGGCAAGGTTAAAAAAAAAAATGGTGAGCTTGTAGGACGAATGAAAGCAGCAGCAGAGGCAGCCACCTACCAGTGATAAACTGTGTGCTGTGTGATGGAGACATGCCAGGCAGGTTTGTGGGATGGAAAGCAGTTGAGACTGGACAAGATAAATGTTTGTGGATGTGATTTGAAGAAGGTATAGAGATTTAATTTGGTTCTGGGCATATGGGTCTGCTTGCCATATTACAACTTATAAACAGTACCATGGCGTTATACGTTGAGTAGCTGAGACATGTAGTTGATGAGGAATGTGAAATTGTGAATTTCCAAGTGGAGAATTTGAAGACTGTGCTTACTGCTGATTGCGTTTGCCAGCTCAGAAATTAGAAGATCAAATTTATTGGAGGGAAAAAAAATCAATAACTTGATTTTTATTATGTGAACATTGCTAGTGTGCATCAAGGTAGCCCATTTAAAATAGTTTTAAGAGTGAGAAAATAGAAGCAGCAAGCGTAAGCTATTTGTTTTGAAACAAGATTAAAACATGAATCTTCCAGAAGAGAAGTAATAACATGACCCCCCACTACTCTCCCTTTCTCCTTTCTCCCTTCCTTCACACACACACACACACACACACACACACACAGAGTATGCTTTGGTAATAAATTTAAGAAACAGAATTTTTGTGGGCTTTGGAACATGCCTATAATCTGAGTGCTGGGAGATGATAGGAATATAATGTGATCAAGGTCAGCCTGGGCTCCATCGTGGGCTCAAGTCCAACACGGGAGACATTCCCTCAGAAACACAAAATAAAAAAAAAAAAGATCTACAAAGTAAAACTTATTTTTATAAGAAAAGAGAAAAAAAGTAAGGGAGAAAAGAACATGTCAATTAGATTTCCTTGCAAAACTCCCCATTTTCCTTAAGACTCTAGAGGACGAACAGCAGCTGTGGCTGGCAAAAATTACTTATGCCATGTTTTCTATAATAGAGACATGGAAGAGCTGTTCAGTTTTCAAATATTCATCAAAACATAACATGGGGAAATAGTCTAGAAACTTCATACATCGAAAGAGAAAGGAGTGGACAGAGGTGTACATGATCCCCCAAAATCCATTGTCTAGCTCTGGGCTCACTCTTCAGTCCTGAAGAGCCTTACAGTCCTGAGGAGCTTCTGACTTCTCTGTGGAAACCTTTGGGAGCCCTAAGACTAACCATTTTGGAACCCTGCTCCACAATCCCATCTCAGTCTGGTCCTCCCAGGACATAGCCTGCATAAGTGAGTTGTGCATGTTCCCCTGAACACTGTTGTCTACCTCTGAGCTTACTCTTTGGTCTCAAGAATCCTTGTGAAGCCTAGAGAACTGTAGATACCTCAAGAACTCCAAACTTGGACCATTACCCCACTAATCCCTTGCCAGTGGGGCACACCTGAGGTACAGCCAGGAAAGTTGGGTACCCAGACCTCCAGTTGGGTCCACAGCTCTCTCCATCTTCCTAAGAAGTCCTGCTGGCATAAGGATCATCCAGGCAACACCAGGGAAAACCAGATAACTAAAGGACAGTGTAAGAACACAGCCACAAAGACCCAGGGCAATATGGCACCACCAGAGGCCAGCCATTCTGCTACAGCAAACCCTGGATATCTTAATGAAAATGAAACACAAGAAGATAATATTAAACTCAATCTTATAAATATTTTAGAGGCATTTAAAGAGGAAATTAATAAATCCCTTAAAGAAATACAGAAAAATGCATGCAAGTAGAGGCATTTTAAAAGGAGGGAAATAAAAATAAAGAAATTATAATAAAAGTATAAGAAAAATGCAATCAAACAATTCAAAGATATGAATAAAAATTTCCAAGACCTGAAGAGAGAAATAGAAACAATAAAGAAAACACAAACTGATTCCTGAGATGGAAACCCTAGGAAAGAGAAGAGGAAATACAAAATACACTAAAAGAATACAGAACATTGAAGAGAGAATCTCAGGTGTAGAAGATGTGGTAGAAGAAATCAAATAAAGTGCAAAATCTAAAAAGTTCCTGACCCCCCCAAAAAAACAAAAAAAAACAAAAAACAAAAAAAACCCAAACCCAGGAAATATGGAACACTCTGAAAAGACAGAACATAAGAATAATCAGAATAGACAAAGGAGAAGATTCTCAGATCAAAGGCCTAGGAAACATCTTCAACAAAATTATAGAAAAAAATTTCTCTAACCTAAAAAAAAAAATGCCTATAAATGTACAAGAAGCTTACACCACATCAAACCTATTGGATCAGAAATGAAAATCTTCCCACCACATAATAATCAAAACACTTAATATATAGAACTAAGAACAAATTTTAAATTTTGTGACAGGAAAAATGCAAAGTAACATATAAAAGCAGACCTATGAGAATTACACCCAATTTCTTGACTGAGACTCTAAAAGCTAGAAGGGCCTGGGCAGACCATAAAAGACCATAAAAGACCACAGATGTCAGCCCAGACTACTATACCCAGCAAAAATTTCAGTCACCATAGATGGAAAAACGAAGATATTCCATGACAAAAACAAATTTAAACAATACCTTTCCACTAGCCCATCTCTATGTAGGATACTAGAAGGAAAGTTCCAACCCAATAATGGTGACCACACCCAAGGAAACACAAGAAATAATTTCACATCACTAAAACTAATAGAAGAGAACACACACACACATACACACACAAAATACCAACACCAACATCAAAGTAACAATCATTGTTCATTAATATCTCTTAACATCAATGGACTAAATTACCAAATAAAAAGACAGGCTAACAGAATAGATGCATAAATAGAATCCATCATTCTGCTGTATACAAGAAACACATCTTAGCAACAAAGATAAACATTAGCTTAGAAAAAGGTTTTCCAAGCAAATGGACCTAAGAAACAAGTGGGAGTAACCATTCTAATATCTAATACAATAGACTTTAAACTGAAAGTAATCAAAAAAGACAGAGAAATACACTTTATACTCATCAAAAGAAAAATCCACCAAGATGATATCTCATTTCTGAACATCTATGCCCAGAGTGCAAGGACACCACCCATTCATAAAAGAAACATCACTAAAGCTTAAATCATACATGCACTGAACCCCATATATTAATAGTGGAAGACTTCAACACCCATTCTCACTAATGGACAGGTCATCAAGACAAAAACTAAACAGAGAAGTAATGAAATTGACAGAGGTTATGATTCAAATGGACCTAACAGATACCTATAAAACATTTCACCCAAACTCAAGAGAATATACCTTCAGCACTGCACATAACCTTCTCCAAAACTGATTATAATCAGTCACAAAGCAAGCCTCAACAGATGTAAGAAAATTGAAATAACCCTGTGCAGCTTATCAGATCACTATGGATTAAAGCTGGACTTCAACAACAACAGAAAGCCTAAACACTCATGAAATTGAACAACTTCTCAATGATCTCTAAGTCAGGGAAGAAATAAAGAAAAAATTAGACTGTTCTAGAATTCAGTGAAAATGAAGCTACAACATACCCCAAGTTTATGGAACACAATGAAAACAGTGGTAAAAGAAAAGTTCATAGCACTAAGTGCTTCCATAAAGAAATTGGAGTTTTCACACTAATGAATTAAAAGTATGTCTGAAGGCTGTAGAAAAAAAAAAAGAAGCACACATACACAGGAGTAGAAGGCAGGAAATAGTCAAACTCAGGGCTGAGATCAATCAATTAGAAACAAAGAACAATACAATTAATCAACCAAACCAAAATCTAGTTCTTTGAGAAAATCAACAAGATAGACAAACCCTTAGCCCAATTAAAAGGGTACCCAATCAGTACCCAAATTGACAAAATCAGAAATGAAAAGGGAGATATAACAACAGACAGTGACTAGATACAAAATTAATTCAAAGAAATTGGTAGTGTTCCTCTATATAAGCAATAAACTGGCTGAGAAAGATGTTAGGGAGACAATCGAGAGGAATACCTGTATGACAAGAACCTTAAGTCCTTGAAGAAGATATCCGAAAATGAGCATTTTACCAATAGCAATCTACAGATTCAGTGAAATCCCCATCAAAATTCCAATACAATTATTTACAGATCTTGAAAGAACAATTCTCAACTTCATATGAAGAAAGAAAAACCCAGGATAGCGAAAACATTCCTGAACTATAATAAATAAATAAATAAATAATAAATAAATAAATAAATAAATAAATAAATAATTCGAACTTCTAGAGGTATCATATCCCTGACTTCAAGCTGAACTACAGAGCAATAGTAATTAAAAAAAGAAAACTACATGGTATTGGTATAGAAACAGACAAATTGATCAATGGAATATAATTGAAGACCCAGAAATAAACCCACATACCTGTGGACACTTGATTTTAACAAAGAGGCCAAAACCATACAATGAAAATTTGAGAATACCTTCAACAAATGGTGCTGGTCTAATTGGATGTCTGAATGTAAAAGAATGCAGATAGATCCATGTTTATCACCCTGCACAAAACTCAAGTCCAAGTGAATAAAAGATAGAACATAAAACCAGGTATCCTAAATCTATTAGGACAGAATTTGAGGAATAACCTTGAACTGGTCTGTACAGGAGACAATTTCCTGAACAGAATACAAATGGCTTAGGCACTAAGGTCAATAATTAATAAATGGGACCTCATGAATTTGAATAGCTTCTGTAAGTCAAAGGACACCATTAATTGGACAAAATGACAGCCTACAGATTGGGGAAAAATCTTTACCAACCCTATATCTGATAGAGGGCTAATATAAAAAATTTATAAAGAACTCAAGGAGTCAGAGATGTACAACCCAAATAACCCAATCTTAAAACTGGGGTACAGAGCTAAATAGAGAATTCTTAACAAATGAATCTCTATTGTTCATGATTGTTCAGGCTGAGAAGCCCTTAAAGAAATGTTCAACAGCCTTAGTCATTACGGAAATGCAAATCAAAACAACTCCGAGATTCCACTGTATAGCCATCAAAATAGCTACCATCAAAATTCAAAGAACAGCACATGCTTTCAAGGTCGTGGAGCAAGGGGAACACTCCTCCACTGCTGGCGGGAGTACAAACTTGTGCAATCACTCTGGAAATTAATTTGATGGTTTCTCAGATAATCTGGAATAGTTCTACCTCACGGCCCAGCTATACCACTCCTGGACATATACCCAAAAAATGTTCCACCATCCCACAAGGACACTTGTTCAACTTTGTTTATAGAAACCTTATTTGTAATACCTAGAAACTGGAAATAACCCAGATGTCCCTCAACTGAAGAATAGATGAAGAAAATGTGGTTCATTTACAAAATGGAAGACTACTCAGCCATTACAAACAAGGATATCATCAATTTCACAGGTAAACTGATAGAACTAGAAAATATCACCCTGAATGAGGTAACCCAGACCCAAAAGGACATTCATGGTATGTACTCACTTAAAAGTGTATATTAGCCATAAAGTACAGGATTACCACAGTATAATCAACAGACTGAAAGAAGCGCAGTAACAAGGAAGGCCCTAAGTGAGGGTGGTTGAATCTTCCTGAGAAGAGGAAACAAAATAAGTATTGGAAGTTAATGAAAAGAGGGAACTGGGTGAAAGAGGGGATAGGAATGGGAGCAGGAATGGGGTGGGGATCAGATGTAGAGAAAGCAGGGGAGAGAGCAGGGAAATCCAAGCTGGGGGATGGAGGCAATCTCTAGGACATGCTAGAGACCTAGAATGGGTTGGGTTCTCAGGGGGTGTATGGGGACAACTCTAGCTAAGAATCATAGCAGTACAGGTTATAGATTTGGTAATGGCAAATGCATATCATCTAGCCAGGCAGGACTCCCAATGGAGAGATAAGGACAATAACCCACCCATAAAACCTTCAAACCAAAGTAAGTCTTGCCTACAAGAAGTTCAGTGAAAAAGATAGAGCAGAGACGGAGGATATGGCTAACCAGTAAGTGCCCCAAATTGATACCTGGCAAGAACTAATCCCCGACTCTATTAATGTTACTGTTTATGCTTGTAGATAGGAACCTACAATAACTGCTTTCTGTGAAACTCTATCCAGCAGCCAATGGAAAGAGATGTAGAGATCCATACATAGCCAAAGGTTAGATGGAACTTGGGAGTCTTATGAAACAGTTAGGAGGATTGAGGGACCAAAGCAGGACTCCACAGGAAGACCAACAGAGTCAGCTAAACTGGACCCTTGGGGGTTCCCAGAGCCTGAATCACCAACCAGAGTGAACATGGGCTGGACCTAGGACCCCTGCACAAATGTATGAGCAGCTGGTCTTCATGAGGGCCCCCCAACAACTGGAGCAGAGTCCACCTAGTCCTGCAATGACTTGACTTGCAGAGATGTAGGGGAGGGAAGTAGTGGGGGAGTGGCTAGCACCCAGAAGGGGGTACGCTTCACCAAGGAAAAGAGGAGGGTAGAAAAGTAAGAAGAATCTGCATGCAAGAGTACTGGGAAGAGAGGGGACCTGATATTGGGATTAAAATTGAATAAATAAATTTAATAATAATAATAATAATAAAAGAGACAGACACACAAATATCATTTGTGATTGCAGAGGTAGCACTGATAGCCTTTGCTAAGAGTGGGCTGTGGTCTCACCCTCTCACCATTTACCTTTTTGTTCAGGCAACTGTGACCAGAGTAACTTGTGAATAGAACAATGAGAATGTCTTCCTCCCCTTGGGGTCGCTTCAGCCTCATAGTATGATAATGTGCTGGTTTGAGATACTTAACTAAATAAAAACTTGGATCCAGCTTGCCAAAATTTCCAAACTCATTATATTGTGTTTGATTTCCATGACTAGGGTATGACTTAAATGCTTTCAAGGGGAAAGATCAATTTTTCTTGCATAAGTAACAGTAGAAAGACATTTGCTCAGCACTGGCTGGCCATTTAAAGATGAGTTGAATGTGGTGGCAAATTTCTCATTGTTTTCTTGAAGCCAGACTGGCTATGAAAGTATAAACCCAGGAAGCCATTTTTATGGCTTATCTGGTGTCATCAAGATTTCCTTGCAACAGTAATTTGCAGATTTATAGTAAGCCCCCCTTCAGCATTGAAGGAAATAAAGTTCATGATAGGGAGTCTCAATTTCAGACAGTACAAACACTGCAGGTCATGCACTTCACAGTCTCAGGCCTGACTCCCCACACTGCTCTCTCTAAGTAGAACTCTGTGAACTCCTTGTCAGAAGAGTGATGAAATATGTTATTTGGGAGCTGTGGGTTCCAAGTAAAGGCAGCAGTCAGCACATAATATAATAGGGTGTTCCACAGAGGACTCTTTATTCTGAGGGATGAACACAGGGTATAAATAATGGCCACAGAATGACTAAAGGATATGGGGTGGATTGCCAAGACATAGTAGGGCTGCTAAGAACTGCTGCTGCCCATATCTTACCTCACTGTTGAAAATGTTTGCCCAGAGGTTAAACGCATGAGGACATATTACTTGGCTTTAGCAACAAAGGATCCAGGAGCTGGAGGCAAACAGCGTGGAAAGAGTAGCCTGGATGAAGAAGAGCTTTGATACAGTGCTTGAAATATGCATATGAATTGTATAAAATATCAGTGAGAAACCTCGCTAGGATAGTTTTCTCCATTCTTTTATTGAGATGAGATTCCCAACATGAAAATTTTGAAACATAAAACTCAGTGGCATTTAATACATTCACAACATTCTCTCATCATCATTCTTATCTAGTTTCCCAAAACTCACCTCACTCTGAAAAGGGCAGTATTTTGTGCTTTGTTGTTAAATTTATTTGAAGACAATTGTGTATTCACACTTAAAGAAGCACAAGGCCACTTCTATGAAGGCAGGATAGTCTTTTCCTCCAGTGGAGATAATGGGACAATAAAATATAGGCACAGAAATGAACTTCTAGATGTTGCATCTGACACAAAAATCATCTCAGAATGGATAGTTCATTTAGATTAATAGCAAATATTTCAGAAAAGAAGATCATAAATTTTGGCCAGTGTGTAGACTTGACACAAAATTCGTACTCCATTAAAAAAAAACAAAAAAGTTAATCAGCAGGATCTTATCTCAAATTTACATATTTTTCCATTTTAAAGCTAAAGCCCATGAGAAGAAATTGGAAAAACAAGGCACAAAGTGGGAGGGAATAGCTATAAAGTGCTGATCAAAAAAGTTACTAATGTGTTCCATGGACTACAGAAGGATCTGGGAAATGATGGAACAGTTTGTACTGAAGATTCCATTTGTATGTCTCTCTTCAACTGACAACATTCTGGCCAGGTAGATGAGGAAATGGGGTGTGGACATGTGAAAAGAATCTTCATTGTTCATGTTACGCTGATGTTGATAACACTGGACAGCACTATCTGCACGGTGCGTGTGAAAGTGCACTTTGTAGAGAAGATAGGAGTGTGCTGAAGCACTCTGTTTACTCCTGTAGCTGCACATGAAGCTACAACTATCTCAGAACAATTTCAGATAAAAATACACAGTGTAATAGAACAGTAATACAACACAGTTAGCACACATATAAAAGTGACACACATATAATAATGACTTAGTAAAGCATCATTGTCATTTTAAAGACAGATTTTTTTTATTATGGGAGTAACTCCCTAAAGATAAATATAACATTTTGAGAGTGAATACAATCAAATAAACAATGTGTTTGCCTTTTAAATTTTCTTTTTGCTTACTAGCTTTCATACATTCTGAAAGTACTTTTGCTCACATTGACCTGCTCTATGAAAGACTCAGTGGTAGGGTACCCTGTTGGGTCCCAGGGAACTCATCTGTCAGACAGGCCCACACACATCCATATAATAGCTTACTTAAGAATCCCAATCCAGAGCTGAATAGCATTGTGGCCATGGGAAAGTTAATTCTTTCATCTCTAATTTCCTGAGCTGTAAAATTATACTAATAATCCACTTACTTTGTGCAGCTACAACATGCATTATATAAGATAAAAAATTAGCACTTAAGTCTGGCAGCTGAAAGTGTCATATAGCGTTTATGAGATAATAAAAAACTAGATGTTATTGAGAGGCTGAAGTAAATTAGAAGTAAAGGACTTCCTCCATTCCAGATGCATTTTCTTCAGATGACTTCTTTAAGGTATTGAGAGATTTGAGTTTTGAAGCATGGGATGTAATGGGAAAAAGCTGTAGGTTATGTTGGAGGCAGGATAAACCTTTGCAATCTAGGCCACAGAACAAACGAAAGTATTGGGTTAGTTATACTCACAGCAGTCCTAGCTATTGACAAAAAGCAGTGTTTCTTAGGATGAGATTCTCAGACCATGTTCACCAAAATCCCTTGAAGAATTACACTTGAAGATTTTGTTTCATAAGTTTTCCAGATGTGCTTATGTGGTCTATTAAAAATTTATTCCAGCATTTGTAAACTGTTTATCTCAAACATAAATTATTATTAGAATTCTGAAAAGAAATTATCTGGGAAGACAAGAATGAAAATTGTTTTGAGAAAGATTTATGAGATAAATAAACAAAATGTATTCATCTACATGGTGTGAAAAACAGGAGGAGACTTGGAGCATTGCAAAGTAGCATAGTTGGTCCTATAACGAGGGAGACAGAATTAACTGTAAATAAAACAGGAGTCTGTGGCTGCATGTGAATTTGCAGATATGCAGGTGAAACTAGCCATGAGTCCCAAGGGGGGAAAAAACACTCTGGATTTAAGTAAAAGCAAGAAGTAAAGTACCAGGAAGTGTATGAGAAGCAGTGGAACATTGCTGAGAGATGCCCAGAATTAGAATTCTGTAGAGCTGAAGGAGGCACTAACATTTAAACAAAAGGAAAACCTAAATGAAATGTAGAATAATTTGAAGTGATGGGGAGGAGAGATAATTAATGGTTTCAACTTGAAAGTTGAGGAAGTAGAGTCAAAAGGGGATTATCAGAGTGTTGCCAGTTGAAGAGGAACGTACAGCTGGAATCTTCCAGTCCAACTGCAGCATTACTTCCCAGATCCTTATAGAATCAAAAATCATTAACTAGATCATAAGTAGACTGAGAAGAAACATGATGTTGGCTTTGAACTAGTCATTCACTTTACTCATTTATGCACTATGAAAATGGATATTTTTTTCCATTTTAGTTGCAAAGTTTTACCTATGCATTTCAAGATAAAATGCTTTTATTTTTAGTTTTCATTGTGCAAGTTCATTGTACATGGCATTTCATTACATTGGACATTTTCACACAGGAATAAATTAAATAAAGCATTGGATCTATGAAGAGATAAACAAGGTCAACAAACTCTTAGCCAAACATAAAAAGAAGAAGAAGAAGGAGGAGGAGGAGGAGGAGGAGGAGGAGGAGGAGAAGGAGAAGAAGAAGAAGAAGAAGAAGAAGAAGAAGAAGAAGAAGAAGAAGAAGAAGAAGAAGAAGAAGAAGAAGAAGAAGAAGGGAGAGAGAGAGATCCACATCAATGAAATAGAGAGTAAATGGGAGTCATTTCAACAGACACCAATGAAATTTTTAAAGCCTTAGGACATGTCTTAAAAGGTATTGCAATAAATATAAAAATATAGATGAAATGGGTATTTCTAATACCTACCAAAATTATCCAAGAGGAGATAAACAATTTGAACAGATTGATAACATGCAAGAAGATGGTAGAAATAAAAACTCTTCCAACTAAAAAGAGTAGATGGACTCTCTGCTCAATTCAACTAGAATTTAAAGAGTAACTAAAAAATATTTCATAAAATAGGAAATGTTGCTCTAAAGTACTTTTTACAAAATTCATATCATCTTAATATCTAAATAAGATAATACAACAGAATATCATAGACCAATCTCCACAATGATCTTACATGCAGAAATCTCTATAAATTATTGTAAATCAAACTCAAGAAAACACATAAAATCATCATTTATCATGATCCAGTTGGCTTACTTTCAGAGAAGCAGAGATCTTTCAACATGTGCAATATACCATATACATGCACTCAAGGACAGAAATCACATGATCATCTCAACAGAAGAAGAAATGGCCTTTGATAGAAGCTACATCCTTTCTTGATAAAAGCCTTGAAGAAAAGAGACACACCTAAACATGCTAAGGATGACACACTGCAGCCTGTAGTCAATAGCACACTAAGAGAAGAGCACTTTCCACTAACCTGCAGAAAAAAATGGGGAATCTACTTCCTCCACCATTATTCTATATAGTGGTTGGTTATTGCTATTAAGGCAATAAAGAGAGCTAAAGATGATACAACTAGAAGGGAATAAAAGTATCATTATTAGGAGATAGAATGATCCTATATAAAAAGACCCTAAAGATTATATCAGACCTGATAAATACTTTTTTATCTTGGAGCTGATAAATACTTTTTAGCCAAGTGGCAATATATAAAAGTGACACAAAATCAGTTAATTTTTTGTGTAAAAATGATAACCACATTGAGAAAAAAATCATGAAAATCATCAAATTAACAGTTGAATCAAAATTAGTTAAATAAGACACTGTGGAAAAAAACCAAGGAATAATAAGACTTCTACAATGAAAAATCAAGAAACAAAAGAAGATAATAGAAAATAGAAAGCCTTCTCATGCTTATGATTAGAAGAAAACATGGAAAATAACTATATTTCCCAATGTAGTCTATAGGTCTCTATGATTACGTCTCTAATGATGTTCTTCGTAAAAGTAGAAAACAGTTTTAAAATTCATTTGAAGAATGAAAGTGATACCTTCTCTGGTAGAATTTTTTTGGTTGCTTTTATATTCTATTTGCAGATGATATGATAGTATATATAGGTGACCACAAAAATTCTATCAGAGAACTTCTACAGCTGATAAACAACTTCAGCAAAGTGACTCGATATAAAATGAACCCAAATAAATCAGTAATATTCCTTTATGCAAATGATAAACTGAGAAAAAAAATTAGGGAAACAATTCCCTTCACAATAGCAACAAATAATAACTCTAACCAAACAAATGAAAGATCTGTATGACAATAATTTCAAGTCTCTCAAGAAAGAAATAAAAGAAGATCTCAGAAAATGAAGAGATCTCCCATGCTTATGGATTGGCAGAATTAGCATAGTAAAAATGGCCATCCTACCAAAGGTAATCTACAGATTCAACACAATCCCCCCCAAAATTCCAACACAATTATTCACAGACATGGAAAGAGCAATTCTGAAATTCATCTGGAAAAGCAAAAAACCCAAAAAAGTGAAAACAATTCTTTTTTTTATTAGATATTTTCTTTATTTACATGTAAATTTCTCCTTTCACAGTTTCCCCTCAAAAAACAAAGAAACAAACAAAAACAACAAAAACAAACCCCTGCTGCCTCTCCCCTCCCCATGCCTGCCACCCCACCCTCTCCCACCTACTGGCCCAGGCATTCCCCTACACTGGGGCACAGAACCTTCTCAGGGCTGAGGTCCTCTCCTCCTATTGATGATGGAATTTGCAATCCTCTACTATACACATGCTGCCAGAACAATCAGACCTATCATGTGTAGTCCTTGGTTGGTGGTTGAGACCCTGGGAGCTCTGAGGGTACTAGTTAGTTCATATTGTTGTTCGTCCTAAGGGGCTGCAAACCCCTCAGCTCCATTGGTCCTTTCTCTAACTCCTTCACTGGGGACCCTGTACTCAGTTAGGTGAAATCTCAGAGTTGTTTTGTTTTGCATTTCCCTGATGACTAAGGATGTTGAACATTTCTTTAGGTGCTTTTCAGCCATTCAGTGTTCATCAATTGAGAATTCTTTATTTAGCTCTGTACCCCATTTTTTTAATAGGGTTATTTGGTTCTCTGGAGTCTAACTTCTTGAGTTCTTTGTATACATTGGATATTAGCCCTCTATCAGATATAGGGCTGGTAAAGATCTTTTCCCAATTTGTTGGTTGCTATTTTGTCCTATTGACAGTGTCTTTTGCCTTACAGAAGCTTTGCAACTTTATGAGGTCCCATTTGTCAATTCTTGATCTTAGAGCAGAAGCTATTGGCGTTCTCTTCAGGAAATTTTCCCCTGTGCCTATTTGCTCGAGGTTCTTCCCCACTTTCTCATCTATTAGTTTCAATGTATCTGCTTTGATGTGGAGGTCCCTGATGCACTTGGACTTGAGCTTTGTACAAGGAGAAAGGAATGGATCGATTTACATTTTTCTACATGTTAACCACCAGTTGAGCCAGCACCATCTGTTGAAAATGCTGTCTTTTTTCCACTGGACGGTTTTAGCTTCTTTGTCAAAGATTAAGTGACCATAGGTGCATGGGTTCATTTCTGGGTCTTCAATTTGGTTCCATTGATCTACCTTAACAATTCTTAATAATAAAAGAACTTCTGGGGTAAATCCCTGTATTCAAGCTATACTACAGAGCAATAGTAATAAAAATTGCATGGTATTGGTATAGAGGCAGACATATTGATCAACAGAATAGGATTGAAGACCCAGAAATAAAACCAGACACTTACATACACTTGATCTTTACAAAGAAAGCAAAAAATATACAATGGGGAAAAAAAGTATATTCAACAAATGGTGCTGGTCTAACTGGCACTCTGTAGGAAAAATGAAAATAGATCCATATTTGTCACCTTACACAAAGGTCAAGTTCAAGTAGATCGAAGCCCTCAACATAAAATCAGATTTATGAATCTAATAGGAGAGAAAGTGGGAAAGAGCCTTGAACTCATTGGCTCAGAGGGAAATTTCCTAAACAGAATTCCAATAGCTCATACTCTATGATCAAGAATTGATAGACACTATTGTGGATGTCAGCAAGTGCTGGCTGACAGAAGCCTGATATAGTGCTCTCCTGAGAGGCTCTGACAGTACCTGACTAATACAGAAATAGAGGCTCACAGCCATCCATTGGACTGAGTACAGGGTCCCCAATGAAGAAGCTAGAGAAAGGACCCAAAAAGCTGAAGGGTTTGCAGCCCCTTAGCATGAACAACAATTTGAACTACCTAGTACCCTCAGAGCTCCCAGGGACTAAACCACCAACCAAAGAGTACACATGGTAGGACTAATGGCTCCAGGAGAATATGTAGCAGAGGATGACCAAATTGGTCATCAATGGGAGGAGAGGCCCTTGGCCCTGTGAAGGTTCTATGCCCCAGTGTAGGGGAATGCTAGGACCAGGAAGCAGGAGAGGGTAGGTTGGTGAGCAGGGAGAGGGGAGGAGGGAACAGGGTTTTTGTTTTTTTTCAAGAGGGGAAACTGGGAAAGAAGATATCATATGACATGTAAATAAAGAAAATATCTATTATTGGGATTGCAAACTGGTACAATTGTAATACTCTGGTGAGCCTTAGTTTACTGATGACCCCCTGAGTGAACCACAAGGAGCCTGGAATCAATGCAAAAAGCAGTAGGAATTTATTGTTCCAACTTGTTGGGGGTCATCCTACACCCGAAGGAGAGGTAACAACCCCCATGCAGCCCACTTGGTGGGTCAGTACACAGTTTTCAGAGCAGGAGCCATTAGGCAGAACAGTGTGACTTTTAAGCTGATTGGTTTTGTAAGTGGCCAATGGTCAGTCTGCCTTGTGGAATGTGTTTACCTGCTCTAGGCCTCGGCCACCTGCAGGTGGCCGATGGTCAGTCTGTCCTGTGGAATGTTAATTATCCTTCCCCTTCTGGAGAGGAAGAGTCTGGTGGAATTTTCCAAAAGGTCCTGAACTGACCTCTTCACAACCACTCTGGAAATAAATCTGGAGGTTCCTCAGAAAACTGTAAATAGATCTGCCTGAAGACCCAGCTATACCACTCTTGAGCATATACATAAAAGAAGCTCCACCATGCTACAGGGGCATGTGCTCCACTATGTTCATAGTGACTTTTTTGTGATAGCCAGAGCTGGAAACAACCCAGATGTCCCACAACAGAAGAATGGATACAGAAAATGTGATTCATTTACACAATGGAATATTACTCAGCTATTACACACGAGTATATCCTGAGATTTGCAGGCAAATGGATGAACTAGAAAATATCATCCTGTGTAAGGTAAATCAGACCCCAAAGGACATGCATGGTATGTACTCACTATTAAGTAGATATTAGACAAAAAAGTACCTAATACTCATGACACAGTCCACAGAATTCAAAAAGGTTAACAAGCCAAAGGGCCCAAGTGAAGATACTTCAATCCCACTTGGGAGTGAGAAGAAAGCAATCACAGGAGAGAAGAGGGAGGAAAGAACCTGGGTAGGAAAGGGGAAGGGCGGGGAAGAGGGGAACATGATCAGCTATTGTATAGGGGAAAAGGACTGAAGCCCTAAGGGCCAGCAGGAAGAATGGAAACAGGAAACCTCAGGAGGTAGAAGGTGGATGAACCCTTCAGAATGTACCAGAGACCTGGGAAGTGAGAGACTCAGGATTCAAAGGGAGAGACCTTAGATGAAATGCCCTATAGTGAGGAGAAGGAACTTGTAGTGTCTTGTACGGTGCTTCTTCTGCCTACCAGCAGCAATAACGACCGAACACCTGGACTTCTCTCGACAGTTTACTCAGGAATATTCTTTTGTTACAGCTCTCCTAGGTACCCAGGTGTTACAGCTCTTTAAGGTACCTAGGTATTACAGCTCTCCTAGGTGCTTAAGTGTCACAGCTCTCCTTGATGGCATGGCTCTTCTTGATGTTGCTGCTGCTTCTTCTGCTTCTGCTTCTGCTTCTTCTTCGTCTTCTGCTTCTGCTTCTTCTGCTTCTTCTTCTGCTTCTTCTTCCTAGGTGCTGCAGGTCTGCTTGCTTCCGTGGAGTGGCCCCGACTGTCTGGAGACAGCCCCTTATATACCCAAGCCTGAGCCACCAAGTCTTCCTGGATTGGTTCCCTGTCAAACCCTCATTAGCATACACCTGCTCAGGAGGGATGCATGCGCAGTACACACCCACTCAGGAGGGGCACATGCGCAGTAGAATAGTCTATTGCAGCTGCAGCCGCCATCTTAGATACGATCATCAGCGGTGGCTGCTTAAGATCCAAGCAGCTGAGTGGCTGCCTACAGGGAGGCACAAGGCATGCTCACCTAGGGCAGGGGGAACGAATTAAGGCTGTTTGGAGCCCTGCTCATCCCCGCTTCAGCCCCGTAAGAAGCAGCCTGTGTCTCTGACAGACATCCGCCATCTTGGATACGATCGTCTAAGCGGCTGCCGCTGACGATCTCGTATCCAAGCAGCTGCCTACAGTGTCTACCTACAGCAGAAAGATGGCATCAAGTGGAGGGATGAGGTTGCCATCCCACAGTCAAAAACTCTGACCCATAATTGTTCCTGTCTAAAGGACAGACAAACATGGAGAAGAGCCTGAAGAAAAGGAGATCCAGTGACAAGCCCAAAGTGGGATCCAGCTCAAGAGGAGGACCCAGGGTCTGATACTATTACTGAGGCTATGGTGTGCTCACAAAAAGGGGCTTATCATGACTGCCCTCCATAAGACCCAACAAGCAGCTGAAAGAATCAGATGTAGTGATTTACACCCAACCGATAGACAGAAATTGTTTACCCCTGTGGTTTAATAGGGAAAAGCTGGAAGAAGCTGAGGAAGAGGGAGACCCTGTAGGAGGACCAGCAGTCTTAACTAACCTGGGCCCCTGAGATCTCTCAGACACGGGGCCACCAACCAGGCAGCATACTCCAGCTGATATGAGGCCCCCAACACATATACAGCAGAGGACTGCCAGGTCTCTGTTCAGTCAGAGAAGATGCATCTAACTCTCAAGAGACTGAAGGCCCCAGGGAGTAGGGAGGTTGTCAGAATTGGGCAAACAGGGACACCTCATAAAAATACTGGGAAGCCAGGAGTGTGCATTAAGCTTAAAGTCAGGGAGCTTCAAAAAAAGTTTATTGATCAAACATCCCTCCCCAGGAGATGCCCTAATTGCTGGGAGTAATGCCTGGTTCCAGGAAACATTCCTAGTAGGGGGTGGATCTCCCACCCACCTCTTCTATGTACAACAGGTATCTCCTCCTCACCTGGGGTACAAAGGTCAATGGAAACAAAGAACAATGAGGTCCACCAATGAGAGATAAACAACTTATGCTGTAAACCTATGTTCTGGAAGGGTATAAAAAGTCTGTGCTTTTGTTCCTCAGGGTTGCCTTTGCCTGAATGTGGGATGACCCCAGTATACTAGATTATTAAAAACCTCTTGCTGATTGCATCGATCTCAGTCTCTGTGTCTTTGTGAGTGGGACAACATCCTGGACTAAGATTCGGCTCTCCTAATCTTACAAGGTCTGGTGGTTTGGGGGTGGGATTGTGGGTGGGGACATCTTCATGGAGATGGGGGTGAGTGTGGGGATGAGATGTGGCGTGTGGAACAGTCAGAGGGTGGATAAAATCTGGAGTGTAAAAAAAAAAAAAAGATTAAATAATTTTTTTTTTAAAGAGTGAAAGTTTCCAGATAGCCAAAGCAATTCTTAGCAAGAAGAACAATACTGGTCATATCACCATATTTGATTTCAAATTAAACTCCAGAGCAATAATATCACAAGAAGCATGCTACTGGCACAAAAACAGATGCACAAAATGATTTAATGAAATAAAGGACTCAGATATAAACAGTCATAGCCATCTGGTTTTTGATACAGATAGCAGAAATATTCATAAATGACAGCCTTTTCAACAATTTCTGCCCCTGAGATTCTCTCTTCTATCTCTTGTATTCTGTTGGTGATGCTTGCATCTATGTCTCCTGATCTCTTTCCTAGGTTTTCTAACTCTAGGGTTGTCTCCCTTTCTGATTTCTTTATTGTTTCTTTTTCCATTTTTGGACCCTGGATGGTTTTGTTCATTTCCTTCACCTGTTTGATTGTGTTTTCCTGTAGTTCTTTAAGGGATTTTTGTGTTTCCTCTTTAAGGGCTTCTAGCTGTTTACCTGTGTTCTCCTGTATTTCTTTAAGGGAGTTATTTATGTCCTTCTTAATTCTATCTTCATCATGAGAAGTGATTTTGGATCTGAATCTTGCTTTTCCAGTGTGATAGTGTGTCCAGGACTTGCTATGGTGGGAGAATTGGGTTCTGATGATGCCAAATAACCTTGGTTTCTGTTGTTTATGTTCTTCCACTTGTCTCTAGCCATCTGATTATCTCTAGTCTTACCTTCCTTGGCTAAATCAGACTGGGGCCTGTCCTTCCTGTGATCCTGGTTATGTCAGAACTCCTCAGAGTCAAGCTGTCTCTTTGATTCTGTGAGTCTGGAATCCTGTGATCCTGGGCTAATTAGAGTGCCTGGGAGTTTAGCTTCCTGTGGGAATTATGGGACTTGCTGCAGAGTTTGCGCCCAAGGTCTGCTCAGGGTAATAGCTTAGACAGACCAGAAGGAACCATTGACACTGATCTGGTGAAATTCCTGTATGCCTGAGTCCCACTGGTCCCAGTTACTCCCAGTGTTGGGACAGATGTTGTTTCCTCCTCACCTTTGATCCTCTGATCCTGGGTGTGTTAGAGGACCTGGGAGTGGATCTTCCTCTGGGTGTTGTGGGACTGGCTGCAGAATTTGTGCACAAGGTCTGCTTAGGGCATTGGCCTCTCATCGTCTCTGCAAAAGGCATTTACAGGAGTCTATTATGCAAACTTTTCATGCACCCTGTACTGGCTGGTTTTGTGTGTCAACTTGACACAGGCTGGAGTTATCACAGAGAAGGGAGTTTCAGTTGGGGAAGTGCCTCCATGAGATCCAGCTGTGGGGCATTTTCTCAATTGCCCCTTGTGAGTGGTGCCATCCCTGGGTTGGAGGTCTTGGGTTCTATAAGAGAGCAGGCTGAGCAAGCCAGGAGAAGCAAGCCAGTAAAGAACATCCCTCCATGGCCTCTGCATCAGCTCCTGCTTCCTGACCTGCTTGAGTTCCAGTCCTGACTTCCTTTGGTGATGAACAGCCATGTGGAAGTAAGCCAAATAAACCCTTTCCTCCCCAACTTGCTTCTTGGTCATGATGTTTGTGCAGGAATAGAAACCCTGACTAAGACACTCCTATATGTCCTGAAAAACATTACTGTAGGCCTTGTCTGTGGGTTTTTTGGACTTCTACGATAAAATTCAGACATATTTGGAGTGCATTTGACCTCTGTGAATTCATTCCTCTGCCAGAAAATTAAAATGAAAGGCTATGATTTTTTCATTTTATCCAAGACCATCTCATCAAAGTTAGTGACACCAACTGAGTGGTTTATGCCTGGTGTCCAACCAGCAGGTGAGCTAGGTAGCAGGGACACTGAGTTTGCCTTCTGAGAAGAGGCAGCATAAAAAGTGATTTGATACATCTGTTTAAACCAATGTATATAGTGTCAACAGTTAATTAAGATAGACTCAGAGTCAATCTAGCACTTTGAAGACAGAGCTCTGATAATAGATCCTACTGCTATTTTTCATGAAAACCACAGTAAATGTCATGGTTGAATCACATTTCTGTTTTCAAAGTCAGAGTTATCATTATGCTAAATATAGAGACAGTAGAGAAAAGGTAATGCTTATCAGATAAACAGGACCAATTCTAGGACGGAAAGGAAAGATACTTCAAATTTTGATAGAGTGTGGTGGACTTGTAAGGGTTGTGTTAACTCTTTCATTGGTTCCTAGCCTTCTATAACATTAACCAGCCTAACATTCACAGAGATAGGAGATCCCACAGGGTGCAACTCAAAGGCAACCAACCAACTTTGAGCTTGAACCCAGAGCCAACCTCTCTATGGGACTCCTTACTCTTATCTACTCTCACCTGCCCTAATTACCACAGGGTCAGGGACCAGCCAGCAAAGGACAGCCAAGTAACCTGATGCCCACTGAGGAGATTCAACTTAGCCCATCTTAAACCTGTTTAAACCTGGCCCCACAATTCTCCCAGAATCCACAACAAAGTTTGGGTCCCTATTTCAGTTCTGCCATATGTTACTCTGTGTTTCTGTAAGTAGTCCCTCTGGTATGTGGTGCCCCTTTCTCTCTAGAGGGGGATGAAAAATAGGTAAATCAGGGATAGGATTCTTGGAATATCTTCAAATTGTAGATAAGAGCCCACTGGATGCTTAGACTCTCTGCGGAGCCCACTGGACGCTGAGACTCTCTGTGGAGCCCACTGGACGCTGAGACTCTCTGCGGAGCCCACTGGACGCTTAGACTCTCTGTGGAGCCATTTGCTGCAGTCCTGTACAGAGACTCCTGTTTCAAGTGGTCAGGAAGGAACTCTTAGTTGTGTGTTCGGTCAATTTGGTAGTAAAACGATAATAGCTTTAAAGGTGATTTTTTTTTCCAGAAAGGGAAAGATTTTTTTCTTTAAATCTTAGAGTGGCATAGTCTGACTAGGTGTGTGAGAGTCAACTGTGGCTGATTCAGAATTATTCTAGTAATCAAAAGGTAAACAGTGCATTCCCTCCAGTTGTACTAAGTGATTGCAGGTGGAGAATTCCAGAGAATAGACCTTAGACCAGACCTTCTCATCTCTGACATGCCCAGGAGTCTCTAAGGTGTTTGTCACACCTCAGGGCATCTGGGTGGAGCCTGTGATTCTGAATCTAATGAGATCCCAGAGGCAATACCTTGCCTTGAACACAAATCACCTGTGGCCTTGTTTAAAAATAAATAGTCCTGGGAAGTTGCCTGGAGATTCTGACTCAGCAGGGTAGGCTGGGCCTCAGAAGCACTTCAGATAATTTTACCAACAGACAAGCTGGAAATCTACCAGCCTGTAAGAACTATCTGAATATCATACAATGATGATTAATACAATAGAACTAAATTGGTCACATGGTATATATTAGCTTCTACTCTGTGCCAGCATTGTTCCAGACTATTCAGCCACTATGATAATTGACAACAGAATTTCTTGCTTTCAATCCAGAGAAAGCAAAATTAGCAAGGCGTATAGAGTTTTAAAAACTTTAAAAATCTCAGTTCGATGGATGGCTGTGAGCCTCTACATCTGTATTATTCAGGTACTGTCAGAGCCTCTCAGGA